>NW_024868554.1:108633-116954 GCF_013358625.1 Macadamia integrifolia | reverse complement strand
TTTTTTAAATACTGTTTAAGTGGACCGAATAATTCAATTTAATTCGATTCGGCCAGAATTATTCACGTTTTAAAATCAAATTAGTAAAAAACATGTTTTTTATCGAATTTTATTTTTAATTCGGATTCGATCATAATTTTTTATTTAATTCAGAAAAATTCTGTTCGGCCGACAAAGTACAAGGATCAGTTCATCTATAGAAATCATTTTCCTCTAAATGAATGGGAAAAGGTTCCCTAAATCGCAGCGATGGCTAGCACAAGTGGGAGCCAACGGAAGCACATGTTGGAAACATCAACAAGAGCATGATTTATTTTCTCTTAAATTATCAAATTACTACAGGAGGTAGGAGTAATACCTCCATGAATCGACATAGTCTTCACACCACCCAATCCATCTCGAATCTCTGAATTTTCTCCCCACTCTCTTACTTATCCTTTTGTCACCTCTCTTTAGTCGTTACCTCACCCTTCTCGGGTTCCAAGGCTACCTCTGCCTCATTTGGATTGAATTCCTCTATGGCACAAGAGGGCAACTGACACACATCCAATGGCAAAAAATGTTTAGGCACGCAGCCCAAGGCATTTTTGAGTATTGGATGTGTGCTAGACGTCCAATTGCGCCACAGAGGATCCAAATCCCTCCAAGGGGCCCCTTTGTCTTCCCTATGACCTTTTGGCATTACAAAAGCTAATGCACTTGGAGGAAATCTCCGCTTTCTCCCCTCTTGTTAGTTCTCTTTTGAAACTTGCAGGGTTATAACCTCCCTACGACCCTACCCTTGAGTTTTCTCTTTATTATTCTCTCTTGTCGCTTTACAAACTCTCTTTTCGAACATGACGTCTTTTACTCCCCACCTTTCGCATCCTCTTCCATTTAGAGAGATTATCCTCTGCAGTGAGTGCGGCGGTGCAGTGAGCATTGGATGGTCGAGAGCATCCAGACACGCACCCCGAGATGTATACAATTAAGTATGAGGATTCAATACCGAAATTCTCCTTTGGCCACACTGCATCACATGTCCAGGCGTAGCTCTAATTTGCATCATATGTGCTTTTTCCTATTCGTATAGAAAATGACCTTGCTATCCTCCTATGTATGGTATTATTTTGTCGCATCTCATTGTTGCATACGTTGCACTCCCCTTTGCTGCTACTTGTTACTAGGCATATAGTGCAAGGCCTTCTACTGTTTGCTTCCCTTATTTCCTTGTAGGGAAAAGGCTGGGGATGCTAGCAGGTTACCCTGGAATAGGGTATGCTAGCAGATAGTGACCGTTAGATTAGAAGGATTAAATCCATGCCGTTGAGTCTATATAGTATGTATAACTTTACATATACAAATTAAGATACAAAACGTACAAGAATGTGTATGTACGATTGTGTCAAGTGTACAGCTGTACATATCTGACTTTTCTATGCCATCAACCAATGTTGGTATTTCCTTTTTTTCTCAAATTATTTGCATCCCTATTCTTCTTCTACTTGTTTCTTCTAAGAACACCACCGCCCGCATGTCTGCATTTTCAGTTCAAATCGAAACGTTCCACCCATTTACCCATCTATTCTACAACTTGCCCCACCCAGCTTCCACCCTCCCACTAGCTCCACCTCCAGATCTTTTGCACCCCTTTCACGGCTCTCCCAACTCTGTGACCACCATGAACCTCTCTGCAACCAACCCGATCGAATCCAACCCTTGCCTTTCCAACCAACTCTGACCCACTTTTCTCTTGTTTCTTTCTTTGCTAATTTCATATTTTTAAATAGGGGTGGGATTGCCACTGAAACGAGGCTGTTAACAGCTTCACCCAAGCTTCATTATCCATGACAAAACCAGAAATTTCAAATTAATCATGGCTGAAACCTAACGATCTTCAATATTTTTTTCTTTTTTTACCAAGAAAACTGCTTAGAAGGGGAGAATAAGAGGGCGAGGGTGAGAGTGTGAGTGGGGGTAAATGAGATTAGAGAGATGGGAAGAATGGCATGAGAGAAGACACGATGGTGCGAGTTGCAGAAGGTGGGGGTAGGGCGGGGCTGGGTGAGAGCCGGCAGTTAGGGTTGTGTTACTTCATCGGAGTAGGAGGAGGAAGAAGGAGAGATAATGAGGAATGGGAGAAAGGAGTGGGTCCCATTGTTCTTATAATAAATGAAAAAAAAAATGACTGTTTAAGATGATCCAGAGTATTTCCCTCTTTCCAATAAAGTTGTATTTGCAGCTGTCAGTATTTCTCTCTCTTACTATATTTAAGATTAAAATAATAATTATAAATCTAACGATTTAAATCATATTGATGAAATCTGACGGTCAACAAACCCTAGCATGCCTAATTCCTAGGTAACACGCTAGCATACCCAACCTTCTCCCTTCATTGTATGTGAAACTTGGGTTTTCCCAACTTTCATTGCTAGCATGTCATGTATACCAAAAATCATATTTACATTGTCTTTAAAGCATTTTTCTCGGCTTGCCATTGCACAAAAATTTCATGTCTTACGAACATTATATAAAACTTGCTTCATATTTTATAGGCAAAAGATTTGAAGCTTTGTTAGTTGAAACGGGAATGGCAAAAAATTGGTGTTTTCGTTACTAGAGTATTTTAAACGGATAAAAACATGAACATGACTGAAATATACGGTCAAATACATAGGAAAAAATGAAAAAAGAATGGTATGCTTTAAAAACGCTTAAATTTGAACAATACAACAGTAAAAAAAAAAGGGCAATATACATGCATAAATTGAGAAATTATTAGTTAACTACCTTATCCCTATTTCTCTATGTATATAGATACTACATGTCAATTTTCTAACAATTTAGGCTCCGTTTGGTATCGTTCTAAAAAAACCTTTTTGGAGTTTCTTCGTTCTATTAGAACGAAAAAACGGAATAAAGTGTTTGGTGCACTTATGGTCTGTTTCTACTTTTTTGGAACAAAAGTGAAAAAAAAAAAAAAAAAAAACTGAAAAAACGAGATTGGACGGGGTTTCCGTCTTCCCAGTTTCATTCCATTTTACAAAAAAATGAACTATCATTCCCGATAAAAATTTGAAATTTTAAAACACTATTTTTTCATTTTAAAAAAAGCATTTTGACACAGAAACTGAAATTTTGTTTTTGATACGAATCCAGAAATGACACCAAACGGAGACTTACTTCACATGGACTTTTGGGGTTTTTTTTTGTTTGTTTTTTTCAATAAAAAAAAAGAAAAAAAGAAAAAAAAAAGTGTTTAGAACTTCTATTCTAGCTATTTCTGTTCTTACTGAATTTTATAAAGTAGCTTGGCAAAACACGTTCATTTTTCCAGTGTTTTAGATGCATTTTAAATAATTAGGGTTCGGAGACCTTGCCTCCTCTCTACCCCCTCCCATCGAGTGGCTTGGATCCCCACGGTGAAGGGATTCATTTTCACCATGGATGCAAGAAAACTTGGTCCTTTTTTTATTTTTATCAAAATATTCAAGCTTTATATATCCATAATACAGAATGGACCATACAAGAAAGCGAAAGCCCATTGCTTTATATATATATAGCGAAATGGGCGTCAAAGCCCAATATAAAACTTTCGGAGCTTCCTATAACGGTGTAATCAGAGTTGGAGTCGGTTTGTCCTTACCAAAATAGAAGACCCAGTAGGGCCAGGATTGTCGGTCCACTCTTCTATCTATAAAACACCCAACTACCCTCAAACCCAACACACTCCTAAGTCCTACCTACTTGTTTTGATTTCTGCTGCATCCAAGGTGTCGAAGAGGAAGAGGAAGAGAAAGAGAGAGAAAGAGAAAGAGAAAGAGAAAGAGAGATGGGGAAGAGGAAGTCGAGGCAGAATAAGGCAGCTCCAAAGAAGAAGATGCCAAAGCTGGAGACAGTTTTCAACTGTCCATTCTGCGACCATCAAAAAACTGTTGAGTACAAAAGTGAGAAGCAAGATTGGATTGGAACAATAGAATGTTGGAAGTGTCATGAATGGTACACCACCAAAATCAATAATCTAACAGAAGCCATTGATGTATACACTGAATGGATCGATGAATGTGAACGTGTTAATAACACGACTTCTTCTGATTAATTATTTGTTATTAATTGAGAGATCGGTGTTGCAGCAGTGTTCAGTGTTCAGTGTTCGATCATCGGTTTCTCTTTATATATTAAGTTCTCTTAGATTTTTAATCAATGAAAAAATCAATAGCTATTTTTTTCTCTTTACACACTCTTGAACGATTATGATATGAAATTTTCTGGAATTAAGTTTTGCTTCATTATGACAACCACGTGGTGTAGAGAAACTCGATCCAATCTTCTTTATTGGGTTTTGTATTATTTGTAAAGGCCGGTGTGTCCAACCTGTGTCACTGTCAACCTCTTCCCCCTCCTCTTTAGAAATAATCCCCTTGCGTCTCGTGTTTGGTGTACCACCATTGGTGTATGCCAATAGCATGAAAAACGTGGGCGGGGTGCTCAACCCTCTTGCTATTGTAATAATTAAGAAATTAATCAAGTAGATTAGCCATCATGGATGCTCATATTGGCGGCATGGTTCTTAAAAATTGGAATGGAATGGCTAGTATTGATCAGATCAAAGTGACATTGATTTTGAACAATCTCTGAACTTTTAACCTTTTCGATTCTATTCCACATATATGATTCAAAGTTAAAATCATAATAAACATTGATTTAGAAAAAAATAATAGATTTATCTAATACAATTCAATCCAGTCTTTTCCAAAACTGTCACCCCTAATCGATCCCATGACGATTTCAGAGTTTTAGAACCTTGCTGGGGGCAGATTTAACTCGACCACCGATCCGTGTCACTCGATTAAATATAATCTTGTCCGTTCATAATCGTATAAATCGAACGGTCAAAATCTCTTCCACCAAAAATTCAAAATCTATATAACTCTTCCCGCCTTCCTCAAATAGTCACGAAGTCGCTCTCTTCCTCTCTCTGCGATCTCTTTTCGGTTTCTAGTTTTCTGCTTCTGCTTTCGCTTCTGTTTTTGGAGATAGAAATGGCTAGAACAAAGCAAACAGCAAGAAAATCCACGGGAGGAAAGGCTCCTCGCAAGCAGCTTGCAACGAAGGCAGCTAGGAAATCAGCTCCGGCAACCGGAGGTGTAAAGAAACCCCATCGATTTAGGCCTGGAACAGTTGCCCTTCGAGAGATCAGAAAGTAACAGAAAAGTACAGAATTGTTGATACGGAAGCTGCCCTTTCAGCGACTCGTCCGTGAAATCGCTCAGGACTTCAAGACCGATCTTCGATTCCAGAGCAGTGCCGTTTCTGCTCTACAAGAGGCTGCTGAGGCTTATCTTGTGGGTCTCTTTGAGGATACAAATCTTTGTGCTATTCATGCCAAGAGGGTCACTATTATGCCTAAAGATATCCAGCTCGCTCGTAGGATCCGGGGTGAAAGAGCTTAGGGGCGGTGTGTTGTTGCTTATCATTCTCTCTTTCTTCTTGGTCTTTTTCAGGTGATATAAATTCGTGGGTCTTAAGTGTTAAATGGTTGTTATTCTGGGTTTTTGGCCTTCTAGTTTTGGAGTTAGGACTGTGATGCATCTGTAAGCAAACTATGAGCAAGCAAAATGTGCAGTCTTCTTAGATTTGCAGCAAATTCTTGAGAAATGAAAATTTGAAGATGGTTTCTGTCATTCTCTTTTTTTTTTAATTACTAATTAATTAATTTTAATTACTACTGATGAATTTTTAAACATCTTACTCTTCTGAGTTTGGAGTAGTGTAATGTGGATGCATCTCTAAGCAAACCACAAGTAATTAAAATGTTTGAATGAACTTGGATGGTGTTTGCACTCAAGGAGTTCGACAATGGCAAAATGGGGTTGGCATACTTTTGGTCTTCACTCTATTATCCTACACAGAATTTCAGTCAGCTAAGATTAAGATTCTTTGATCTACTCCGTTTGGTCCTGTAGTGATAAATAAATTTTGAAGAGACAGGCAGAGTTCAAGCCTTCCATCACTGTTGTTGATTAGTTGTAAAAGGCATGTGGAGGGGGATTAGATGGTTTTTTAGGAAGTAGTGGATCAGATCAGATGAAGAATTTCAGTGGTTCAAGCAGGTACCAAACCATGATGGAAGTGGAGTTGGGAAAGGGCTGCAGAAGGGGGTGGGGCGGGAGAGCTGGGGTGATGGGCTGAGGAGGTAGAGTGGTCCTCCTATCCTTCTTTTCTTGGAGGTATGATGTCTTGAATTCTATCTGTGGCAAAAGTGGGTTGATTTCAAAGGGATGTTAAGAAGCCTAATGCATTGGGGTCCTGAAATTTTAGGGACTGTATGGGCATTTTGGTAAATTTCATGTATAATGTTTTGCTCTATATAATTGTAGTGAGTATTTTTCCTTTGTAAGAAATTTGAGGTAAGTGTGAGGATGAGCATTGTAACCGTTCTTTGTTGATAATGAAGGTCTCATCTCACTGTGGATGTAGGTTATTTTGCCAAACCAAATAAATTTGTTTGTGCGATTGTGTGATTGTTGTTTTTGATTTCCATTTGATTTTGGCATCGTTTTATATCTAGCTCTTCTTGTTTCATTTACTTTATGTTTTGGCTGATGCCAGTCTTGCAAGTTAGTTAATGTCATCTGTTGTATTTCATATCTCTTTTTCTTTGAAATATGAAATTGGAGTTGTTGGAAGGATAATGGGAGAACCAAATCACCCTTGGGTTGTTGTGGGAGAAGACATGAATAAGTTCTCAGGGTTTTACAGTTATGGCTTTAGAGAGATTGAAATGGTAGAGTTGGATTCATGTGGCCAACCTCATATGCTAGGAATTTATGTCTTATTGAAGAACTTGAACTACCTATAATTTTTATATTTTACTTTCTTGTTAGGGTATGTAATGGTAGTTTGGTTCTCAATTCAATGGTGCGATTTCCAGTGAGGCAGTTATTCGTTTTTTCATTTTCTTGATTCTGGTGGCTTTTGCAGTTTCAGTTTGTTTTCAATTAATTTGTCAAGAGATCTCTTGGGTGAGAAGCAGTTGCAACTGGATTGAACTACATATTCAAGCCTCACATTTTCCAATGTTGTTTTTGTTCATTAATGGGAAAGAATAATTTAGGTTTGATTAATGGGAAAAAACTTATTCTTGTGGCAACATCTAGTTCTTCTAATCCCAGTTGAACACATGATGTACCATATCAGTCCCTAACATATGAAAGTTTCCCTGATGCCTTAATTTTGTCCCACTTGGAAGTTTATTAATTGTTTCCAACAAGGGCAATACAATATGATATTTGTGTAATTTGAAGTAGTTATGTTCAAAATATGATCTGTGTATACATTCCTGGCATCAATACCAAATTTAGTTGTTATTTTCTTTAGTTTAAGGAGGCTGAAATATCCATAGAGTTTATTTATTTGTACATTATAAGGATGCTAGTTTCTATACTGTTTATGTTTTCTTACAAACTGAGTTAAAGGTTTAGTGCTAGTACTTTTGAATAGCCTTTTCTCCTCTTTTCCCTCTTATACTGAATTGAAAGAAGGGAAGGAGGATACTACGAAAAGTTAAAAGTATGGAGAGCTTCAAGGAGGACAAAGCTTAGTAAATATGAGCAGGACAAAAGTTAGAAAAGGCTCAATGTGTGGAATAACTACGAAATCATGCTAAATACCATCAAATCTTTGAAAGGGAAAAGAAGTAGCACTTTCCCTTTAAATTTTCTCTAATTCTAACAAATGGAAATATAAGAAAACAAACAGTATCTCAGTACTCATACGATGACTAGTACTATTATTTAGAGAAGGTTTGCAATGCCTATACATACGTGAACTACCGTCTTAGGGTTGGCTAGACAGATCTTGTTCTGCCATTCTAATAATTGGGAGAGTTTTTTTATGTAGATAAGCCACCTAAAGGACTTATTTTGTTGGAAATGAGCCTTGGGTTTGGTTATTTTTGTGTTAGGCCTTTGATCCCATATGTTTTCATTGTAATGGCCACTTTAATGGGCTTAAAATATGGGTACAATGTAGGCATATGTGATTAGAAAAGTGAGTATCTTTATTTCTTTATTTTATTTGTTATTAATTGTTTTAGCTCGGCTGGATTATGATTCTATATGTCCGGTATTGTTTTGAGTTTGTTTATTTCATTATTTTAGTTTCATAGTCAGTTTATGTTGCCTTATTAGTTAAGGATTGGGTTAGGCCTTTCCTTGTTAGTGCTTAAGGTTGTTTTGAGTCTTCTATATAAATTTGTAGGGGACTATGTATGACCTTGTACACGAATTTGATTAATGAGATTTTGGTTTTAGCTTTATCTTTTGCTGCTGAAGATGATA
>NW_024868554.1:66370-107897 GCF_013358625.1 Macadamia integrifolia | reverse complement strand
AAAGTACTTTGAACTTTTGTATGTCAATCTCCAACCATAAATAAGGCTTAATGTCATTTTTTGATTTTATTATTTTACCTCATATGCAATGAAATATTACATTTAAGGGATGATCTCTCTCTTCCTTCTGTTGTAGGCATGGTTGAAGAAAAGCATGGCAGAAGCAAGATTACTCTTTCTTGAGTGTGAAACACTGAAAGGTGATAACGCAGCCGAAGACCATATCTGGCAGTTCATACCCAATTTAGCTGGACTAGATGCCATAGGTGAGCAGTCCGGGTTAGTTCTTCCTATTTGTTTTTGCAATTTTGTTCTCCTGTTTTTGCATGCTCGGATGCTCTTTGGCCCTTTGCCACCTTATGTGTGAGATTTCATTTATGAGAATATTTTTGTGTGTTTATTGTTATTATCATTATTCTATTTAAGTAAATGATTCCTTTTTATTCAACTATTAATTGATGACTTCTATCTAGTGCTGCAACAAGGTCCGGTTGGGCTAGGCTTTTTAAAACCTCAGCTCAACCCTGAGTCCTCTTAACTAAGCTCAGGCCCATGCCCCGGCCGACCCTGATCAGGGCCTAAAATATCCAACCTGACCCCCTCAAGGTCGAGCCGGGCGAACCCTAATCAGCCTTGACTATGGAGAGGGGTTGGGCAGAGGAGAAGAAGAAGAAAGAAGAAAATTTTGAAACTTTCCAAATTCTCTTTTGGACAGCTACTATTTGCGGACTCTAGTGTTACAACTTCCATGGACACTACTATCCATGAGGATGATTCACAAACTGTTGCATTAATAAAAGTACTACTCGAGACTCATATCCGACCAGCAGTTCAAGATGATGGTGGTGGGGATATTGAGTATCGAGGATTTGACTCCTGTGGTTAACTCCCATAATATATGTCAATGGAAATTTTTTTACTTGGATAATGGGTGTTTAAAACTTAGTTTAATCCTTTATGTATTTACTTTCTTACTGTAACTGGAGTGCTCAAGCTAAGGATGGAAGGTGCCTATGGTGGCAGTCCTAGTTCATCTGTGACCTTGAAATCAGGCATCGAAAACATGCTAATGCATTCTGTTCAAAGTGGTAAATAGTAAACCATTCACCAATGGGGTTGGTAGCCTAGTGGTGAAAATGCCCTCAACTCATCACCGCTCGAGTGAACTGGTTGTGGGTTCGAGTCTGAACATGCCCACTATCACCCATTGGTTATGCGGAAGCGCCGCTTGTCGTTTGGGGACTTGTCCTGGGGGCTATGATCACTACCATGGAGCACCCTTTTTTGTGAGATCATCTTTATCCCAAAAAAATAAAAAGGTTAGTAATTTCCGAATCTTTACCCACCCTTAGGGCCAAGGTATCTCAACCCAGGCCTTGTTTGGATTCATCATAGGCCAGGGTGGGTTCGGACTGATAAGTGAAACTTGCACCCCTACTAAAGAGATTGTGGTAGACAAGTCACAATAGTTTTCAAGGGATATTGTCAGCATTTTCTGTACTTTTTAATTCAGTGAAACATAAAATTAGTATTCTGGGAGCGGAACTGATCATATATTAGGATCTGTTTGGTTGCAAATGTGTCTATGTGTACACTCTGGGAAGGGGTTTTGATTGATAATAAGATTTTCCTTAATTATGTATTATTTTAGGGAGAAATGGGTAATGTGGGTTCGAAGAAATGGGTAATGTGAACAAAACCATTACCCCTTGGCCTCCAAGCAGGGTTTTAAAACGCGCTATCAGTGTTGGTTCTGATTCAATTATTCAGATTGAAATAGGTATGAAAAAGCCCCAGAACCCGTAGATTAGAGGAATATTATTAATTATTTTGGTAATTTTATTCTGGAATCGGTTGTATCAACTCATTAGAAATTGAGATCGGTGAACGAAGTTTCTTGATCCGATTCTTGAAACTTGCCTCCAAACGATGGTTTAAGTTTGCAACCCTAATGCTTGACTCCACCCATTTTTGCCACCCCAACCCAAGTCCCAAGTCCCAAGTCCCAAGTCTCAACTCAAAAAGGAAAATTTAAAATAGCTAAAGTAAGCAAAGTAATAATTCATTATTAATTTCTCCTTACATGCAAGCAAGCTAGCTTCCACCATTAAGCATCGCCATCAACCATAGAAAACAACTTTTGTATAAAGAATTACTAGAGTGAGCACAGAACATGAAAGTGCTATCATATTTGTTACCACAAAACCCCTGAAAGTTATTTCTCCTGCCAGAACTGCCATGCCTTTCGTTTCTCCAGCAGTCTCATAACCTCCTGAAATTTGGAAAGCCGCAGCAAGAGATACAGTGGCAATCAGCGTTGCCACTAGCATATGTGTCTTGGAAACCCTTTTACGATATTTTTCATCATCTTCATCTTCCTCATCTTCTTTAGCTATTGGCACAAATTTAGGTATCAAAGTTTTTATCCACAGGGATGGCTCACTTGATTGGAGAGAGAACTCTTCATTCGGACACACCCTTTTTTTAATTTTCCACCACTTGTCAAGGAATTTGCTCTAGATCAATTAAAAAGTAATAAAAAAACATTAAAAATGGAAGCACATATCAGTAATTCGTTTATAAAACCAATTAAGGAGAAAATTAATTAATTAATTATTTTAGTTAAAATGAATAAAAAATAAATTAATTTTACCCAAATCATACAGGTGGGGGCGAAAAGATCACCCTGTCCTCATAAAATAGAAAAGGATGATCGTCTCACACTTGATGCTTTCACGTGCACTCCGCACAAAGGGGCAACATACCCTCTCTCACAAAAATAACTTCCCCTTATAATATGTACATGTATAAAGTCTCCTATTTGGAATATTCGTTGGAGTGCAATAGGGAATTGAAATTATATATGATTGGTGAATATAATAATAGTGCCATAACAAATCTAGAATTATTCCTTAAACAACATTTATATACTTATAAAATATGCATAAATGTAATATATATAAATTCATTACCTTTTGTTGATTTGAGGATTTGTATAGATAGTGAGCAATGTCATAAGCTGTCAAGTTCATGTTGTTCCTGGCTGTCTTATCTACTCTTGCATTTGTCAGAGCACGTACACAATCTATACTTCTGGAAAAGGTAGCAAGATGCAAGGGTGTATTGCCGCCATTATTCGGTTGGTTTAAAAGTACCTCCCACGAAAAATCAATTTCTGATAGCTCCGAAATAATTTCTTCTTTAACATCCTCGTCCATCCTCTTGTTCTTTGCTACAAGTAGGTGAAGAAAATTATTTCCTCCATTATCTAATAGATATCCTGAGTCAGGGCACAACTCAATTATATCCTCAATCATATCCAAGGTAGGTTCTTTGAAGTAGAAGTAACGGCAAGAACATGAAGCGGGGACCAGCCATCTTTGTCTGTTAAGTAGGCAAGGGAAGCATCTTCTTTCAACAAAACCCTAACAATCCCATGTTTGTTAATCTCTACCGCAAAGTGGAGAGGAGTCCTCTCGTAAATGTCCCTCACTCTGGCGAGTTCTGGCCTTGCTTGTAACAACTTTTTAGTCATATTTGAACCTGAAACAAACAATTTGGATTTTTTTTTTTAAAGTATATATATAATATTTTTCCAGTAAATATAAATCATAAGGTAGTCAAATTTTTAAAAGAAGATTACAAGTTCTAAATAGTCACTATGACTTTTTTTCCCCTCCCAGTGAGGGTAAATCCTGTCTTCACATGTACATTATGATTGAATCGATAAAATAATAGAATAATATGGGAGAAAGAACATTTTCAGTTTGCTTAGTGTATGTTAGCGCCTCTCTGTATCTATGTCACTCCTGCCTCCTATAAAATGATAAATTCTCTCCTATCATTGGATGAGAGAGATAGGTACAAGGAGGCGCTAGTGTACACTACACAATTGAACAAAGATCTCAATCCTAATATTTTATTATATTAAAAGTTGTATTAGATTAAAATTTAACTTTCTATCTTAATTTATCTGTTTACACCCTTCTTATCTTGTATCAAATACGTGATGAATTATCTATATCTGGCACATCTTTTTTTTTTATCAATGGTAAAAAACTAAAGACCATTAAATTGATACTAAAGTGAGAATATGTGATACCTACCTGTTCTTTTGTCATTGAAAATAGTAGATGCATCCTCGTCCACCATAATATGTGCTTGTGAGGCTGTCATTTTGGCGTTGTCAACAATAGATACAAGTAAAGGTCTCCCTGATGCATTGTCATCGTTGACCTCAGCAGATGCAGGTAAAGGTATCTCTGATGCATTGTCATCGTTGACGTCGGCCATTATAGATGCATGTAAAGCTGTCCATCCTTCTGGGGCTCTACAAGGAGATGATGGAGAAGATTGGAGGATCTGGTCTACCACAGTATTTTATCCCTTGATCACGGCCAGATAAAGTGGCGACTCAGAGCCTTTGTTGACGAGATGGCATAGGCCATGGTCCTATTGTATCAACAACTCGGCAATATCTGGGTGACAGTACCCCAAAGCCTCATGCAAGACCGTGTCTCCTTTGTGATTTTGTGACTCCAACAAGTGAACTGTCTTGGATGATCCAATTTCGATATTCACCATTCTGTCAATAAGGTGTTTAACCACCTTCTCATGTTCAATCCTCACACCAACCCTCACACCAACATGTAAGGCGGTGTCACCATGTAGGTTTATCTTAGAAATTAGTGATGGAGATGGCTCACAAACTTCTACTAAGAACTCCCAGTGCTCAAACGTGGCCGCTATATGAAGAAGTGTGTTCCCCATAGGAGTATTTTGATCTAGTAGGATGCTGGGGTCTCTTTCTTGGATCAGTTGCTTCAGGCCATCAATGTTTCCTTCTCTTGCTACCTCGATCAGTTTAGGATCCATGAAGTCCGTTTTGTCTGAATTACTACCTGAAACTATGTTTGCATCAATATTAGCAAGTCTTTTTTTTTTGGTAAACTAATCACTTTGTATACTCTTTCCAAGACTTTAGTAAATTAGAGTGGGAATGGTCATTTACATAAGATAAACATAATTCGTATCATGACCATATATGGGAGCGGGAATCTCCTAGCATACCCATGCATCCTCTACATCCAGCTGAAACACTCTAATCCCATCACTCACCATCCATGTGTTTCATGGATGGTGAGAGATGGGGTTGGAGTGCTCAGCCGTTGGAGAGGATTCAAATTCCATTTTCGATTTTGCTACTTGTCACCGCTGTTGTCAACTGTACACAAATAAATGAGAGAGAGAGAGAGAGAGAGAGAGAGAGAGAGAGAGAGACGCTAGTTAAAAAATCTGGCACCTCTCCCCTCTTCAGATAGAGTAACTGACTCCGAATCAAATAATAGTCACCACCATTTCATCATCAATTATGCGTTTTAGAACCTGCTGACTATCCCTTCACCTGCGCCCTCATGTCGCCCCCCGGCTCTTGTTCAATTAATAAAATATAAGGGGTTTGGATAAGATCGAGAGAGATTCTCCTGCTAGCGAAGTTGTAAAGTACTATTATAATAACCTAATTTTCTAAAATCAATAAACCACTGTAAATATAGGAAAATAATCCTCTGTTTTTCTCATCCCTGTTTTTCCTTGTTTTGTTACCTGCAGAACGCGACACGTGGACAATTTTAAGACCAACGCACCGGATGTAATAATCCTCACCCAATCTTGACCGTTGGCCTCCTTATTGTCCACGTGTCACGTTCTGCAGGTAGCAAAACAAGGAAAAAAATAGATGGGAAAAACAGAGGATTTTGATCCGTAAATATAGGCATGATTAACTTGCAAACCTATCAGTAATTGTTCACTTATGTCAGTAAACATTATGAAAACCAAATAGCTTTAGTATTTAAGAAAAAGGCAAGAGTTCTACCAAAAAAAAAGGCATGAGAAAGGTAACCAAAAAAAAACCTTATCGGCCTGGTGTAGGGCACGGACATGCAGAGTTCCATTCATCTATTTATATATTGGGAGCATGGATTGAGGAATCGGATTGGAATCGACCATGACCAATCTCGATTTTTGGCTGATAATTAGGGGTGTCAATCGGTTGGTTCGGTCTGGTTTTGGTTGGGTTGAATCGGTTTTGGACTATGAATGATGGAGACCAAAACCAATCCGATAAGGAACTTCGGTTTTTGGTTGGTTTTGGTTTCTGTCCAGTTTGGTTTCGATTTTTTTCGATTTTTCAATATCGAGTTAACACTGGTTTATTGTTGGGCTTGAGCCATAATGAAATTTTAGATTCATAACTTGTAGTGACAGGATTTTGATTAAAAAAACACTTAAAATTTATGATTAAATCATGATTTATCATTGTAAGGGAAAGATAATTAATTTGAAACCAATGGTAACAAATTACTAAGAAAATAACTAATACTGAAATCACAAAATGAACCCTATATCCAGTCATTCATTTAACTATCCAACTAGTTTTGTATGGTCAACAAGGAAATCAATGGAAGCATTATTACAATTTACAAATCAATTTCTCTATTCATAAACCTCCCTCATATATAATGATTTGTAACATTTCCTTACAATAAAAAATATAATCATTAATATTGTAAAAAATGGATAGTCAGCTTACCAATTTATAATCTCATAATCATTTATTTTTATATTGCTTTCATTTGGTTTGGTTATTAGTCGGTTCGGTTTGGATCGGTTTTCATCCGGTCCCAACATACCTCAGTCCAAAACCAATCCAATAAGGATCAGTTTGGTTTGGTTTGGGTTTTTTTGGTCCGTTTCATCGATTTGGGCTAGGTTTTGACACCCCTACTGATAATACCATATTGGAAGTTCAGTATGGATGAAGGGTAAAATATTCCAAAAAAAGGGGTTTAAATTGAAAGTAGGGTATTTCTATCCAAAAAAAAAACCCAATTCAGGTTGGGATCAGATTGGTATCGACCTTGATCGATCTTATTCCTAATACCGAGTTCTTAAACCTTGATTGAGAGAGAGTTTTCTAAAAGGCAGTGTGGTCTACATCAACGGAAAAGCCAATGGAAGCAATGGAAACACTATTAGAAGCATTAATAAGCTTGGAATTTCTACTTTTCATGAGAGATGAGGTATTCATTTCTCCACTTACTATGTCTGGCCACAGAAGCCATGTTGTCTACCAGTCGTGTGGCTATTGTGCCAGTACCTAGACCAATAAAAAAACAAACATGAGTATCCACCATAAAGCACACAAGGGACAAGGGGCAAGGGTCATATCACAGAAATAGGTGAGACGGCATAGGAAACAAACTGGTTACAACTCTTTTTCCCTATATTAATATAACAGTACAATTAGGGCCCGTTTGATAACGTTTCAAGAAATAAGTTTCCGCCATTTCTGGCAACGGAATAAAAAGCGTTTGATAAAACTGTTTCGTTTCACTATCTTGATACGATTCAACCAATTCGATTCGTCTACTTCAACATCTGTGCGGGTCTTCCCTGTTTCATCAAGGAAGGAAATCAAGCCATCTCAACACTAGTCTTATACTTCAACATTGGTACTTGTTTTCTAACAATCTTAAGGTCTGCAATTTTGATTTGAGTTGTAAGACATGGGTATAAGGATAATGCCAACAAAAGTACTCAAGACACAACCTCGTCCAACCCCTCGATATTGCCTAGTAAAGGACTCCTTCTCCTCCACCACCGATTACACCCATGACAGGTGGATCTCTCATTGTTGATTCCATTGTGTCACCAATGGGAAAATTGAGGTTCGCCTATGATTTTTTAGAAGATTGAGTAATTTAATGGCAACAATTTCAAAAGGTGGAAGCAAATGGTCTTCTTTGCACTCACTCAATTGGAAGTAGATTTTTCTCTAACATACCCTAAATTTCCTTAGTCTGAAGTATTAGGATTTTTATGTGGGCTTAACTGATACCGATTGATCCATTGGGCCCAAGCAATAATAAACCCACTCTAATTAGGAAACTCCTAACTCTTTCCATTGTGAGAGTGGAATAGGGTTTTACGGATTCTATTATAAATAGAATACTGACGGTCCCTGTAGCCATTACTTTAATGCTTATTGGTTTTGGGAGCACGGATTTCTCACAAGAGCAAGTGCACAGAAAGAGGGGAAACTCTAGAGTAAGAGGCTGCAGAACATCTCAGTAGAAGGACTCCACTTGCGTAGTTCGTCATTGTCATCTTCATGGGAGTAATATTTAACTACATAGGACAGAGGTTTATGATCTATGCACATGGGGCTTCTAAACTTACACAGGTACTTCTCTATTCCCATTTATGGTTCATGTCATCCAAGAAAATCGATGATGGAAAAAAAGGGGGGGGGGCAATTGTTTTGCATGTGAAAAAATGGGACACTTAAAAAAGGACTGCAAGAAACAAAAAAAGAAAAATTTGACAAGGCAAATGTTCATCTCATAGAAGATGATGTTTTTTCTGCCATGATTACTAAAGTTAATACAGCCTGAAAATCTAATGATTGGATAGTAGACATGGGTGGCACGAGGCACATAAATGGAGACATAAATGTATTCAAAAATTACTCAACCAATGTCTTTGAAGATGAGGTTTTTTTTTTGGGTAACTCACAGTGTGCATATGTGATTGGCAAAGGATAAGTGGTGTTGAAACTTACTTCAAGAAAAACTCTTATTTTGAAGGATATACTAAATGTTTCTAGCATTCGTTGGAATCTGATTTAGAGCTCTCTTCCAAACAACGGGAGGATGAAGTTATGTTTTGAGCCTGATAAATGTATTATTACAAAAAGTGACATATGTTTTAATAATTGTTTCCTTAATGAGGGTATGTTTGTATTGTATTAAGTTTTACTAAGATAATAAAAGACAAACCTAGAGCTTCTTCAATTCTCTTTGTTGATTTCTACGATGTGACATGCTAATTAGGACATTGTAATTCATCTTATATCTGAAAAATATCTAATATCGGACTTGTTGATAAAAAAATTAATGGGCAAGGGTTGGGCATGCTAGCGGATTACCCAGGAATAAGGCATGCTAGCATTTGTCAACCGTTGGATTTTGTCAGTTTGATTTAAACCGCTGGATTCAAATTTATTATTTTAATCTTATGTATATTAAGAATGAGAAATACACTGACAAATACGGTATGATTTCCTTGTGAAATCATAATACTATCTTCTCCATCATGTTGTGTCACTATCCCTTATTGCAGAGGTTGGAGTTCAGAGTTTCACAGATTCCTACTCTAGCCACAAGAAATCTTGGATAGTTTCAAGGAACGTGAATTTAGGTTTGCATAAGAAAGAAAGCTTTCTATAGTGAACAAGAAGACGCTCTTGGGCGAAGGAGATAACTCATGGCTCCCGGAGTCTTTATTCCTAGATTAGGTTAAATAAAGGTCAAAATTTCAGATCCATGGCTGTTTTTCTAGAGGGCTCGATTTAGAATCAATGAGGAAATTGCAAGTTAAAAACATGATGAAGGAAGGCTTGAAAATGGAAAAGCCGATTGAGGTTAAATAAAGGTCTAATTTTCATTTCCATGGCTGTTTCTGGAGGGACCGATTTAGAATCAAAGAGGGAATTACAAGTTTAAAAGATGATGAAGGAAGGTTTGAAAACCGAAAAACAGATTGTAGGTGGGTGAGAATAGGGGAAAAATACAAACTCACAAGCCATCTGAACCGAATCCACTTCCTCCTCTTTGAAAATTC
This sequence comes from Macadamia integrifolia, assembly GCF_013358625.1. Lineage (NCBI taxonomy): Eukaryota > Viridiplantae > Streptophyta > Magnoliopsida > Proteales > Proteaceae > Macadamia > Macadamia integrifolia. Next base: position 98,213 of record NW_024868554.1, on the reverse strand, counting down.
AAAGCTTAAGAAAGAGGAAAACCTATTTGATGGAAAATCGAATTGTTCCTTAAGGTTCTTTTCACATTTTCCCTTGTCATCCATTTTGGGCTACCGACGTTAAACTTTACTTCCATTGGAAGAAAAAAGGGAATTTATGATATCAGGGATGAAGACAAGAGAAGATGACCAATAGGTGTTGTTGTAGTTTAAAAATGTAAACAAATAAATAAATAATAACAATAATTTAGAGAACGATAGTAATATTGGCAAAAGGGGTATTTTTTGGGGGGGGGGGTGGGGGTGGTGAGTGCAAAAGGGTATCTTTTATTATAATGATTTTGTTTCCATTATGTTCTCTTACAATGCCATCTGCAGTTTTCTTGTTGTAAGATGTTTAGCCCATCATTATCGTTAATCTATGCTCTCCAAGCGGTATGGGCTGGCAGTGAGAGGGAGAGATTTCAGCAAGATTTTTTGTATAGCTGTGATCAATGATTTGGAACTTGAGAGGAACAACAGGGGAGCAGGGAAGGGGATGGGGCGGCGTTGCTAGGAGGAAGGGTGTAGTGTAGAGAGAGGGGATGTGTGGGGCAATCTGTAGTGTTGCACAGGTATTGTAGCGGTGAGGGGGATGAAGTAATGTTGCCATTTGCACAAAAGACAAGTGTGAAGAAGACGAGAAGATGAACATGTAGTTTAGACTTTAGACTCCAAGTGACATGTACTATATATATCGTATATTCGCATATCATTTAGTATTTTTACGTTGGACATATTACGTATTGTTATTTTTCATCCAATGGTATATATTGCAACTTTATCATCTAACTGTCAATAACTGCTAGCATACCTTATTCCTAGGTAATACGCTAGCATACCCAACCTTTTTCCCAAAATTAATAAGTGTCCAATATATGTTGAGCCAAGTTTACTAAGAAACCAAGTAAAGCTGTTTGAAGACAAAATGACTTACTTGATTTAATACATAGTGACTTATATGATTTTATGTCATATGGATCTAGAGGTGGAAATAGATATGTAATTACTTTTATTGATGATTATTCTAGGTTTGCAATGGTTTCTTTTTTTAAAACTAAAAGTGAGAAAGCTTGTTTATGTCATCTAAAGAGAAAGTAGAAAATCAATTAGGAAGGAAGAAAAAATACCTTAAAATAGATAAAGGCATCAAATACGATACTATAAGGTTGTCTAAATTTTATGAAACTAATGGTATTATAGACAAAATAATGACTCCATGTCAACCCGAGTCCAATGGAGTGACTAAAAGAAAACTGAACATTAAAGGAAATGATGAGTTCTATGTTAATAAGCTTGGGATTACCACTTGATATGCAAGGGAAAGCGATGTTATCTGCTTGTTATCTCTAGAATAAGATACCCCACAAGAAGAACGGGTTATTGCCTTATAAATTTTACTTTAAAAGAAAACTAAGTTTAAAATATTAAAGAATATGTGGTTGTTTGGCTAAAGTAGCTATACCTGAACCTAAGAAAATAAAATTAGGTCCTAAAACTTGTGATTGTGTAATTATTTGTTATGCATTTTATAGTTTAACATATATATTTTTTGTCATTAAATTGTGGATGATGTGTACGAAGAAAACATTATAATAGAATCTCGAGATGCCGAATTTTTTGAAAATATATTTCCTTACAAATCAAACACAGCCATTAATAAGAATGATAATAGTAACTCTGGCCTAGAAGAAGAATTATAAATGAACAATGACTCAACATCATTTGATGAAAGTCAACTTTAATAAAGTAAAAGATAAAGGATATCAACCTATGCAGGAGATGAATAGTTTACCTACTTAATAGATAAGGATTCTCTAACTTATAAAGATGATGTAACCTCCGTAGATGTTCTCTTTTGAAAATAGACAATTAAAAGTGAGTTAGATTCCATCATATCTAACCACACTTGGGAATCGATTGACTTGCCACAACGTTCTAAAATTTTAGATACAAAATAGATTTTTCAAAATAAGTTAAATTTGGATAGATTATTGGACAAGTTTAAAGCAAGACTTGTTGTTAAAAGTTTTTATCAAAAGAAAAACATTGATTACTTTGATACTTTTGCTCGGGTAGCAAGAATTACTATTATATGTATTATGATGGTTGTAGCATCAATATATAATTTAGTAATACATCAAATGGATGTTAAATCAACATTCTTGAATGGAGACCTAGATGAGAATATATATATATATATATAGATGAGGTTGGATATGAGGAATAGTGAAGGGTAGTTTGACCATTCATTCATTTTATAGGGGAGAAATGGTGACGATTAGACGTATAGTTTTTGAAAATTTCCTCCAAAAGCAGAAGGTTTTTTTTTTTTTTGAGGAGAGGGGAAAAGAAAAGGAAGAAGTGAATAGGAAATAGAGAAAAGAGTTTTTGAGTCTAGAAGTAAGGTATTGGTCCTTAAAACAAAGAAAAGCTTGCCAAGACTACAAATAGATAAAGTTAATAAGGTGTTAGATTTTAACTGGAACCAAAAGCAGAGTCGAAAATGACTGTTTAAAGTCGAATAGAATCAAATACAAATTAATTGGTTCGGCTTTAGTTTTGACTCTTAATTTTCATTTGGTTCAATTGTGAATCGAAACCCGTCGATTTTAAACCAATTTTTTGGATAAATTAAAAAATAAAAATAAAAACAAAATAGAAAAAATTACAAGGCAAGATACCACCAAGTGGCACTAGACCCGACAAATAAAGAGAACCAAAGAGGATCAAAACATGAAACTAGATAATGAAAACTAAATCCAAAGGAGCAGCAACGAGCTCATATTGTTCTTCATATTTTCCAATCGGATGAGCGAAGAAAGTAAGGGGAAAATTTAATACGATGACTCATTTCCCTACGTAAAGTAAAGATTCGAGTGTCTTTCTAATGAAGTTCCTCATCTTTTTGCTTCAACTCTGATGCTTTCTCTAGATTTTACACCAATTAAAAACTTATAAACCAAATAATCATAATTAAATAAATTTGAATAAAAAACAGAACCGAACCTTGGCTGGAAACCATTATGCAAGTAAACTTTGATTTCAAGAGTTCAGATTTCTGGTGTGTATATATCATGTTAAATATCTTAACTGTAATGTAAGCCTTTAAAGTATCCTTATGGATTTTGTAAATTTTATCATCTTCAATGCTATTACAGAACTTATGGAACCAGATTCGAACCATAATTGAATTTAAATTGAATAATCGATACTAAAATTAAACTGGATAATCAATAATCAAACCTGAATAAAAATCAGATAATCGAAACTGAAAGGTAGATAAACATATAAAATAGAAGATACAAATTAACCAAAAAATTTAACACACTACCTTAGAAAATCCGCTTAGCAAACTAAACAGATAAAAGAGTGTATAGAATAAAATGGTTGAAAGGAAGACAAATTAATTAAGTGGGTGTACCTCTGTTATGAATGGAGGACTGCTATAATCTAGTGGTTGTGGCCTGTGGATAACATAGATCACTTCAACAACGTCCATATAGGGAGAGGGATAGGTATGCTGTCGATATCAAGTATGCTAGCAGAGATCACATGATGGAGTATCATTCAGGAAGGATATGAGGGTCATTTCACAAAAAGGGAAGAAAGAGATAGACACAATGGGTGCTAGCATACTTGATCTCGGTGGCATACCCAACCTTTTCCCATATATGCATGATAAAAGGAAAGTGGGAAACAAAGAAAAGAGTTGGCGACTCTACACGTTAACTATTGATGTAGAAAGAAAAACGGAATCAAAGAATAGGAAACAATCTAAAAAAAGAAAGAGCTGGTTCCTCTACGTGTAAATTATTGGTGTAAAAAGAAAAGGGGTCAGGGACAGGAGAATCCCTTAATTGTGAGGTCTTGATGGTGCTGGGATGGGTATGAGAGAATAGTGAAAAGTCATTTCGACCATTTATCTTATAAGAGGGATATGATGATGGTCAGATGTGAGAATTTCCTTCATCGATGGAGGAAGATTTTGTGAAGAAAAGAAAAAGTGAATAAAAATTTTTGAAATGAACGAAAGAGTTTTTGAGTCTACAAGAAAAGTATTGGTCCCCACAATAAAGAGAAAAAAATAAAAAAGGAAAAGTTGCCAATCTTACAAGTAAATAAGGGTGCAGTTGGTGAGCTATGGCGTACAAAAAACTCATGTTCATTGGGAGGTCTTGAGTTCGAATCTCCTAGTTGTTACCTACTTCCCTCCCTACCTATCGAAAAAATGAATTGGTTATGTTTTAGTTTTGACTATTAATGTTCATTCGGTTCTATTGCAAATCGAAAAACCGAGAACCAAATAGAAACCGAATAAATCATAAACTTATAAACTTTGGGCAATTTTTTTTTTTTTTGGTAGAAAACTTTGGACCAATCTAAAACTATTACACTTCTAAAGTTCTTTGATTTCAAGAGTTTAGATTTCTGGTGTGTTAATATGGTATTAAATATCGTAATTGCATTTTCAAGCATTTAAGGCATCCCAACAATTTTGTAAATCTCATCTTCTTCATTGCTATTACAGAAGTTATGGAACCAAATTCAAGCCAAACTTGAATTCAAATTGAATAGCCAACCGATTTCAAACTGAATAATTGAAACTAAAATTAAGCAGATAATCAAAACTGAACACAAACCAGACGACCGAAATGGAATAGTATTAATTTACTTTCATCTTATACCTATTTCATCACGAATCAAACCAAACCGGCTGTTTAGTGAGAACCTAACCAATAAACACCCTTAATAAGGCCCTTTTTGGTATCATTTTTATTTTTTATTTTTGTTCACAAAAATAGTTTTGGTTGCATTTGATACCATTTATGGATCTTGTTTCTATCTAAAATAATTGATAAAAAAAAAAAATGATCAAGAGTCATTTATGTGTTTTGACCAAAATTGATTTCAGTCATTTTTGTGCTGAACTTAAATAAACATGTGCTTAAAATCATAATATGGAGGGGTAAAGTAGTCATTTGTCTTGTAATTAGAATCCAAGCCCTTTATCCCCTCTTTTTTGGTTCAAAGTGGAGAAAGAGAGTTATAATGAAGATGGGTAAAGGAAACATCTCTGAACCCATTTTTTCAAAAAACCATTTTGCACATAGAGATACCAAACTATTTCTCACAAAAAATTATTTTTCTTAAGTAGTAACTAAACTATTATTATGTTTTGATAAAAAAACAATTTTTATTAATGATTTTAATTAAATAGATAAAAATGAAAATGAAAAATGATACCAAAGAGGCCTAACAAGTAAAGCATTGCTAAGGAAAAAAACAAAATAAGAAGAATAAGAAGACGAGTCATGTATAACGATCACTTTGTTGGGTAAGAGACAATATTTAAGTAACCAAAAGGGCAATGAGAATAAAGAAGCATTGGCGTTCTTTATCTTTCCCCATTTGAACTTGCTTTCACATACCAGCGATGGCCCAACCCAAATTTTAACGTGCTTCCATAGGTCCAAGCATTCATTGGTCATAATTGTGGAGGGACTCAATCCCAAGTGTTCGCTATCAACAGATAGAACAGACAGAGAGACCTTATCACTAGGCAAGGGTGGCACCTCAATCCAAGCTTTTAGGCTCCGTTTGGTATCATTCTAAAAAAACGTTTTTGGAGTTTTCTCGTTCAATTGAAACAAAAAATGGAATAAAGTGTTTGGTGCACTTATGGACTGTTTCTGTTTATTTGGAACAAAAAGTAAAAAAAAAAAAAAAAAAAAACTTAAAAAACAAGATTGGATGGAACTCCCTTTGGAGTTTCGTCTGCCCACTTTCGTTCCATTTTACAAAAAATAGAACTATCTTTCCCGATAAAAATCTAAAATTTTGAAACACCATTTTTTTCATTTAAAAACAATATTTTGACACAGAAACTGAAATTTTGTTTTTGACACGAAACGTTGTTTCTGGAACAGAAACGATACCAAACGGAGCCTTAATATTATGTAATAAAACCTATTTTTTTTCTTCTTTTTTTCCCTAATAATGAGATCCTCTCGAACCTACTCGATTTTACGGTTCAGGTCCAAGGGTAAACTTAGTTACAAATAGTTACACTTAATCCATGTAACAGATTAATTGTGGGCAGACTCAAACTACAAACGTCTATTAACACACAACGCCTTTTGGATCTATGGAGCTACACCCAAGGTGCAATCTCCCTATCACGTTTTAATTTCAAGCCAAATTGATTCCTTCATCCTAAACTTTTTTTTTTTATTATTATTATTCTTGGGGTGGAAAGGGGGGGGATAGATTCTAACTCATCAGTGGTAGACAGTTGGATTGAGCTCTAGTATAAGTCCAGGGATGATCTCTAGTTTTACCCTTATATTCTCTACCTTCTCAAAAAATAGTATAGTTATATAGTTAGTTAGTAATAAGTGTGGTCCTTAGATGCATTTGCTGGTATCTTTTATTAGAAGGTCATGCTGATGCTGGGGGTATCTACCGAAATGCATATGGAGATTTTCTATGAGGTTTTTCTATTTGAGGTTCGTATCTCCTATGCTAATGTTGCTGAAGCTTTGGCGGTTCGGATGGCTCTTTCTTTGGTAAAGATCTAAGGGTGTCAGCAACACAGTTAGAGAGATATTAGTTTTACTGTTCAACTCATCTTTACCTCACATCTTGAGGCAGTAATATACTGTTAATAATAACTAAATTCTGTTAGATTTTTTTTTTTTTTTTTTAATTGTTTTTTTTGTGCTGTTCTTCGATCTTCTATGTAAATCATGGCCATGGGGACTATTTTCTCTTCTGTATGATAGGAAATCTTCTTGAATTAAGTTTTTCTTCACCTATTTGTATTCATTAAGAAATTAAACAAGTAAATTAGCCATCATGATGCTAATATCTTAGTTCAAACGACTCAGCCAAAGTAAACCGGCGTTTGACTGTGGACTTAAAGATTTTGATTGGGTTGGGTTTGGGCCCAACAGTCCGTTAAACAAGTTCAGATTGGGCTTAGGTTGGGCCTTATATCCCTATACCTTACCGGATTCGGTTGAGGCTTCCCTTTCAGCCCATTCGATGGTTCCAGTTGATATCGATATCAATACTGAAATGTATCAGCCATGATCGGCTTTATTTCAGATCAAAACACCATTGTTTGCTAACCTCATAGAAAGTTAGAAACAATTGCCAGGCTACCTTATGACTCCAAGCAAAGACGTCTTGGGGCGTTGCAGCTCTCTTTAAATAGAGGGGCGGATAAATAAAAATCATTATAACAGGGTTTTTCATTTTTTTTTTTTTGGAAAAATGATAATCTATATTGATCATCATGATGGACATCACGGTCTTTGTTGAAACACGTAAATAGTGATCCTACAAAAAAAAAAAAAAAAATGGCTGGATCAGGCCCGGCCAGGTCAATTGGGCTTAATGTGTCGACCAAATCGGGCTTGTAAACGGCTGGGCTAATCGGGCTTACATCTTTACACCTTGTACTATCAATTTATAAACAGCCCGAGCTTAAGCTCGTCAAATTTAACAATCAGTGCAGACTGGGCATATCTTTAAATGGTCAGGCCAGTCGGTCAAATCAATGTAGACCTGAGATTGACAGCTTAATTGTATGTGGGTCATGTGGGTTATGAGAGTCCATGTAATACCTTATCTATTGAAGGAGGAGGAATGAAACAGGGAAGCGAATTAAATCCCTATATTTTCTCAAATAGAGGCTGGCTTCCTCTCCCAAAACTAAGATTAACGACCTCTGTCTCCCAATTAGCCAAAAATGATGTTAATGACCTCCCAATTATGCTAAAGAAATCGAATCCTTTTTATTTTATTTTATTTTATTTTTTATCAGGAGAAAAAAAATAATATTAACTATTAAAATAAATGTAGGATCCGTAATTAGAGTTTTTAAGTTCAAACCCCTTTGGGCTAAGGCTTTGACCAAGAAAATTAGGTCATTGTTAATTTTATAACAAAATTTTGGTTCAAGCTAAAGATTTGCAGTTTCCAAAAGGAGCGGTATTGCGCTCCAAGGCCGTAAGTTGGTACTGTCGGTAGGCATGAGATTCTCCAACTCCATTAAATCGCTCCAGAATTCATCTATCCCCCAATCCTTCTTCCTAGCCCATTTCATCCCATATAGAAGACTCCTAGTTGTTGTCACAAGATGCTTGTCTATCATCATATAATGAGGATGATTTTTTCCTTATTTTTCTTTTCCTTTATTCATGCACTTATCATCTAACTAAATAGAAAAATTAAAAAAGATTTGTACCAGCCTGAGTATTTTCTTTTTCTTTTATTTTTATCAGAAGAGAAATTTTATTCAAACATAAGAGGCGGCAAACCCTCTTCCCCAAAGGTACAGAAGATACAAGAGAAGGGTTGGTAAAGAGTAAAGACCACCAAATGTGGGACATGCCCCAATGGAGAGCACCCGTGGCTATAACTTCATACACAACAAGGGTACTCTGTAGGGAAGGATCCACATGATCGAAAATCAACTTATTTCGAGTTTTCCAAATCTGCCAAAGTAAAGAGGACCAGATTATGTAAAAATCCAATTTTATTTGGAATATCTTTATACCTAACAAATAATAAGTTGAGCCAACCCTTAAAATCCTCACCATGGAATTCCCAAGTATGAACCTCAAAGGGATACTAACCAAATTGTAGCCACAAAAGGACAGTGGAAAAATACGTGAACAATGGATTCTTCTTCAGTCAAACACAAAGGGCAGCAAGCATTAGAGGATAGATGATGAGTAACTAATAATTTCTTAACTGCAAGGGCATTTGAGCAACATCTCCAAAGAAAAAACTTGATTTTAGGAATCAAATCTAACTTCCAAATTTTAATCCAAAAAGGGTCAGGGGTTGAAGAAGGCCTTGAAATTGAGATGAAATAATGGAGAAGTAAGCAAATCGCACAGCGAATTCTTTAGTCAGTGTATAGGCCCAAAGCCAATTATCAGACTAAGCATTAATGGGGATTTGAGATGTAGCAGCACCTTCCTCTGTAGAAAACAGGGAACGAATCAGCCTAGAATTCCACTGTTTAAAAGGTCGGACAATAAGGTTAGACACCATGGAGATATTAAGGTCTTAAGGTAAGAATTCGACCCCCCCTGGGTAAGAAGGAAGCCAAGGGTCATGGTAAATAGAGATAGACTTCCCATCTCCCATCCTGGACGGAAACCTGAAATGCATGAAGATCTTCCCCTAACAAGGCTTCTCCAAACCCAAGAACTGTTTAGTTTATGTAAACTGCGGCAGCATTGTTTTGTAAGCAATGCAAGATTGAAACTCTCAAAAAATTAAGCACTCATCTTGCAAAGAGCAGGTGAGAGATACTAGGCCCCTCTCTACATGTCCAAATTCCAAAAAAATTTCTAGAACACTCAACCCTAAGGAGATGGCTAGAGAAAGCCTCTTGGCAGAGAATGAAATGGTAAGGGCTTGGAGGCAACCCTGCCTAAGACCTCTCTGAGGGAATCCTACCCAATAAAAAACCCATTTACTTTAACAGATGAAATTTAGATGCTGTCTGGGTTGCAGCGAAGTGGCAGCTAAAGAAATGGAATCTAAAATGGTATTTTGGAAAATACGATAACCTAGGAGGGTATTTGTGAACCTAGGGGGAAGTGAATTATTCCATTTCTTTGGCTGTCAACGCAACCGAGGTAGCAGCCAAATTTTTTCACACATTGCATGATCCAATTAACCCAAACACGACAGAAACCACATTTCACTAGCAAACATTCAAGAAATGACCACTCTACTTTTATCATATGCCTTGCATGAGTCAAATTTTAAAGCGGAAAACTTCATATGACATAAAACCTCTTGTGCAGTGTAAACATTATTAGATATAGCCCTAGAGGGAATAAAAGCACTCTGATAGGGCTGATTAAAAAAATTTAAGATTACTTTCAACCTCTTAACCAGACATTTGGCAATGATATCATAAAAAACTCTGCACAGGCTAGTAAGATGAAAATGCCCAAGTTCACAAGGGTTTTCTTGTTTCGGAATGAGAATAACAGCTGTCCTATTGAATCATTTCAACATAAAACCTGAACTCAAAAACATAAAACAGCCTAAACTACATCAGCACCAATTATGTCCCAATGTACCTGGAAAAACTTTTTGGAAAAGAAACATCTATTGATATACAAGCGTTAGGCACGGGGTTGGGGAATTACAATCTTTCGTCAACCACATACTAGAATTTGGCCAAACTGTTGTACATTGACTAGACAGGGCCTTCTGGGCTAAGAAGTCTGCTAACAATGTTGGACTCCCTGGGAACAAAAGAAAAGGAGCATGAGAAAAAGTAAGTCGCAATATGTCTAATATCTGAGATTATCAGCAAGATGAACAGCGGAACCGGCCAGCTGGGCAGTTATAGACAGAAAACTACTTCCTTATTGTCCGATTCAACAGCAATGTGCTTCACTCCAAGAGAGATCCCTTCAAGAATGCCGGATCGAATAGCTAGAGTCTCACCTTCTAGGAAATCAGCAAAAAATAAGTTTTTCAAATTTAGCCAAAAGAAACTTTTTTTCACTACACTGAATATCTACCCCCACTCCAGATTTTACACTGTAAGGATTCCACGTTGCATCACAATTAATTTTCACATATGGGCTTCGAGTAGGGGTCCAAGGGGCAGGGGCAACCTTATTTTGATTGCTGCACTTCAGAGGAACTGCACTCACCTTTAAGGACATAAAAAACTCATCTTGACCATTTAAAGCTGCTGAAATTACTTCTTCAGGCTTCCAATTCTTCTTTCTAAAATGTAAGAGCATGTGAAAGAACTTGTTGAGACCACCCATTTAACCTCTTGCTGGTTCGGTCATTGATCTCATGAAAAAGGTCAATTTTTTGCTATCTCTTATTACCCATGGGAGACCAAGGTACTTGATAGGACCATCTCCATAAGGACATTTCAAGATCCTTGAGAACTACCATTTAATTTTCATACCCGTATTGGGGTTGAAGCATGAGCCAGATTTCTAGGCATTAACCGCTTAACCACTCCCTTTGCAATACAAATCTACCACATATATCAAGTTATGCAATTCCTTAAGTCAAACCTCAGAAAAAAGAAGGCAATCATCTGCGGAGATGAGGCGGGTAAGTGGCTGACCCCTGTTTCGCATTTTAATTCACAGACACGATCAACAACTTAGGCATGTTGTAGAGCACTACTCAAAATCCTAGAAGCAAATCACAAATAAAGCAAGGGACAAAGAGAGATGCCATGCTCTTGCATGTTCTTTCGTTGGTCAACAAAGTCAACAGGGTCAAGGGAGACAAATTAATTAAATTCTTCAATTGTTGGGTGCATGAAGTAGAATGTCTAATTAGTAGTCAAAATTATCTACCGAGGACAGTGGCAAGAAGTTAGGTATTTTGGCTCTAGTATAAGTCTAGGAAAGGTTATTGGTTCGACCCTTCTACCACCAGTCTATTTGAAAAAAAAAAAAAATATTCATTTAAATAATTTGGTTTAAATTACAACCGCTTAAATCAAACATTTCAATCTTAACATAGCCACTGTTAGCAAAAACGTGTGGGAAAAAACAGAAACGATAAAAAAACCCGTTTAAAACACGTTTTAAAATCGTATCCAGATTTTAAGGGTAAAATATAAATTTTGTCATATTTATTTTTTTTAAAAAAATTCATAGAAGTGAACAGTGAAGACGGTAGGATACTAGGGTTTTGGTTTTTCCACTTTTTCTCCAAGTTCGAAGTCGGAACCCTTTTCCAAGCTCTACGATGTACGAACTAGTTCTTCTTCTTGTAATCGTCATCATCACCACCATCTCCAGAACATCGACTACAACTGCAGAGGTAGGGGTGTCAATCGGTCGGGCCGGTCCGATTTTGGTCGGGCTTAATCGGGCTTGAAGACTTTCAAAGGCTACACCGTGTCTGCCCATTTAACTAATCGGGCTTAGTTATTGATGGTACACTTTATATTCGGTCGGTCGGCCTCGGGCTATAATCGTGCTACCTTAATCGGGCTTTAGTCGGGCCTTAATCGGGCTATGAACATATTTAATGTTAAATAGGCTTTAACCAATTTTTAAACGGGGCCTCTTTAAAATGTGCTCTTATATTCCGGCCCACTCATGCAAGCCCAAAAAAATGACAATAAATCAATAAATAATACCAAATATAACCATTATTTAAAATGTAAACATGTCTTTACTTTTTAGTTTTTACTCTTTAATTTGGGTGGTAAAATAGGTATTCTACAATCATTAAAGGATCGGGCCAAGCCAGTGCACAATAGGCTGGTCTCGGTCGGGTGTTATTCGGTCGGTCTCGGTCTAGCGTCCGACGGTCCAAGTAGCAAAACCGAGACCGACCATTTATAAACGGGCCGAGCTCAAGCCTGACACATTTAATAAACAGTCCGGGTCGGGCCGATCTATAAATGATCGGTCCCGATCGGTTTAGTCAGGTCGGGCCACGAATTGACACTCCTATGCTGAGGTATCTATCTCTCTTTCTCTCAGTGCTGTCTTACTGCATGTTCATTAGATCTCTAGCATTCTGTTTTTATGTTCCTTAAGAAAAAAAAAAAAGAATCTCTGTTTTCTAAAAAGGGTACAGATTTAATTGGATTCGGTAAGATTAGTAAAGACTTTTCTTTTTAGATTCATGATAAAGAAGGAAGGAAGGAAGCTAGAAAGAATCGTTGAAACCCACCGAGTCACCGAACGAACCCATCTTGCTTCTTGTCATCTTAAATAAATGCAGAGACCGTAAAAACCAGCGGAGCTTCTTCTGGAAACTCCCCACTACGATCCATGACGATGACGGTGACGCTGATTTCTTTTCTTCTCCTCTTATTTCATTCTATGGATTGTTCGCTTTTGATACTGGACCACAGAACTACCCTTCTCTCTCTCTCTCTCTCTCTCTCTCTCTCTCTCTCTCTACCCTGTGGTGTCCACAAACACATCATCCACGACGGCCGATCTCAGCCAGAACCTATAGTTATACCTATAGGAAAAGGACTGGTCGAGTCTGGATTTTCAGAGTCATTAACTGTTCATGTGTGGTGGGTCAGTCCCAAGAGCTTTGGCCCCTCTTCGTAGTGGACTGGAATAGGTATAAAAGTGTGCATACATACGAACATTCTTCTTAATTTCAGTGTGTGTGTATATATATGTATATATATATATAAATTGTATCTTTAGATCCACTGAGAGAGAGTACAATATCATATAAAGCCTTTCAATGTACAGGCAAGAGAGAGAGAGAGAGAGAGAGAGAGAGAGAGGGGATATGAGTCATATGACTGTTACCATTCCTTTCCTCAGAACTTTGTTGAAAACCTTGGGATTGAAGGCAGAATTTTAATAATGGGCATTGAGGAAGTATAATCATCTCCCTGTAATTGCAGTGAGCACCAAAAGCCTCAATTGAAAAAGAAAATTTGAGGAGAGAGATGATTTTGTAACTATTATTGCAGAGCTACAGAAATTTTCCTAAAAAGAAAATGAAGGAATACCAGAAGAGAGAGAGAGAGAGAGAGAGAGAGAGAGAGAGAGAGAGAGAGAGAGGAGTAATAAGGTGGTGTTTTTGAGTCGGTATTCAATTTTTTTTTTTTTTATGGTGTATTAATTTTTAATTTGAAATTTACATTGGATGATATATGCATGAATGTTTAATGTTGCTATAGTTTAGAACATTAGATGTAGGTATACAGATAATAACCTCTCAATTTACATAAGTATACTGTCATTTTTCTTGTTTCGTTTATTTGAAAACTACACATTGTAGGTATCATGGACCTTTGCCGGGTTCGCGATATGGCGCGTAGTGCGTGTACACATACTAGGGTTCAACCCTAATGAGATGAGATAGTATCCCTTGGTCATCAAATGCCAAGGGGGGGGGACACACATTATAGGTAAAAGGGAGTCACCACCTAGAAAGGGTCTAGGACCCATAAATGTCTCCCCCAATCAAGGGAGAGAGACTAATGACTTTGATGGATAAAGCTAGTTTGTACCAAGATTTTGGACAAGTGTCAAGTGACAGACTGGGAAGGTGTTAAGCACCCAGTCTGCCCGACCCTAAGGCCGATCTCTTTTTGTTTGACCAAAATTTGTTTATACCCCACTAACTAGTCCTAAATCTAGGTCACTGAAAACCCTAAACTAAGTATCTAAGTATGACATGTGAAAACCCTAAGCCAAGTGTCTAAATTATGCTAGCTAGGTTATGATGCAAATAATGAAATGATTACGCTAATTAAAAATTAAAAACCCTAAATGATTTAATTGATGTATTATGAGTCTTAGATTAAGCTAATTAAATAAGCCTAGACCTAGGATTAGTTNAAAAAAAAAAAAACAAAAGAACAAAGCAGAAACCTCTAGGCCAACTTGCAATCTCCACCCTTGGCATGGCCATCAGCAGAGAAAGCAAGCGAGCGACCTAGCTGAATCTAAATCTATGCCTATTCATACCATCATTCTCAAGATCAACAACAATATTATCCGAAAAAATCACTGAGAACTCTGAAGTACCAGCCTTAGACGCCTTCTTTGCTAAGTAGTCTGCCACAGTATTGGCTTCCCGAAAGCAATGAGTTATCTTCCAAGGAATAGATTCCAAATATTGAAGGGAAGAAACCCATTTTTGGATAGCAAACCAGGGAATCGATCTTCGCTGGATCGTAGAGACCACTGATGCCGAATCTGATTCTATCCACACACCTAGAGCATTATGATTCTTTGCCATCATAATTCCTTCCAAAACCGCTTCAAACTCTGCCTCGTAAATCTTTTTAATGCCAGAAAAATACTAAAGGAGTCACATACCTAGCCCTCACTATTTCGCAGCACACCTCCTACACTCGCATTTCCCGGGTTGCCCAAATGACTGCCATCCACATTAATTTTGATCCAGTTAAGGGGAGGTTTACACCAGTGCACCTCTAGGGGAGGTGTAGGTATCATTGACCTCCGTCGGGATCGCGATATGACGCGTAGCACATGTACACATGCTGGGGTTCGACCCTAATGAGATGAGATAGTATTCCTTGGTCATCAAAATGCCAAGGGGGGATACACGTTATGGGTAAAAGGGAGTCGCCACCTAGAAAGGGTCTAGGACCCATAAATGTCTCCCCCAATCAAGGGAGAGAGACTAATGACTCTGATGGATAAAGTTGGTTTGCACCAAGATTCTGGACAAGTGTCAAGTGACAGACTGGGAAGGTGTTAGGCACCCAGTCTGCCCGGCCCTAAGGTCGGTCTCTTTTTGTTTGACCAATATTTGTTTGTACCGTACTAACTAGTCCTAAATCTAGGTCACTAAAAACCCTAAACTAAGTATCTAAGTATGACATGTGAAAACCCTAAGCCAAGTGTCTAAATTATGCTAGCTAGGTTATGATGCAAATAATGAAATGATTACACTAATTAAAAATAAAAAAAAACCTAAATGATTTAATTGATGTATTATGAGTCTTAGATTAAGCTAATTAAATAAGCCTAGACCTAGGATTAGTTGAGCAATTTATGAAACCTTAAATTAAACTAACTCGATTAATTGAGCCTAACCTAGATGGACGGTTATTGAAATTATGAAATCCTAAATTGAATTAATTAAAACGATTAATCATAATCCCTAATAATTTGTGAAATGAATTATTGAAATCCTAATTAATCTATTAATCTAATAGGTAAAAGATTTTTAAAGAAAGACAAAAACTTGAATTGAATGGTGAAAGCTACCCAAATCTAACTATTTCAGATGGAAGTTTTGGAAAACCTAATCAATCTAATAATTTAAACAACTAAAACCGAATTTTAAGAGTCAATTAAATGCATTATGAACCTTAATTAATCTAATGAGTTAAGACTTTATTTAATTAACTATTAAAATAGTTAATTAATTAACTACCTCAATTTAAGTAAATGGAATCTAACTATTATGTTAAATATACAATGGTTGTAAATATCCCAAGCGGTGATATGAGTGAGAAGTGGACAAAATATGAATACTAGCTAACCTACATGTATGAGAAAAATGAATTGATTTAAACAAAACAAAAAAAGAGAATCGTCAAGTATCAAAAACATGTTAATAAACACGAAGCATGGCAAACATGACATTGACTAACCTATCTAAATCTAATGATTATCAATATGGCAAGATATCCGAATATAAATTAAATACACAATTAATTCTAAAGGGACCCACTATTTGAGATAAAAAGAAATGGACCGAAACGGGTTCATTTTTATCAACCTGAAAACCCAAGAAATACACCTAATGCTACGAGCCAGTTTGAGGGGGGCCAGCCACGCCCTTGCTAACATACGCCCTAGACTACGTTCCATACGTTATTAAGAGGAAAATAAAATGAAAATCAAACCAAGAATGGATAAAAGAAAAATAAAGAACAAAAGGAGGGGAAGATTCCACACAGAAAACATAAATGAAATAACAGGTTGTGGGTATTACAAATATGGAGTATTTAATCAGAAAATTAAAGAAATAATAAAAAAAAATTAGGAAAAAGAAGAGAAGATGATGGGTTGGAGATGGATTTTGGCAAAGGGAAGGAGATGGGAGCATAGAAGAGGAGAGAATGAAGGAGAAGAAGATGGGTTTCAGTTACAGTAAGGAACAGTAAAGAAAAAGAAGAAGGAGAGAAGGAGAAGAGGTAAGTTGCAAGTTCGGTTAAGAGGAACAGAAAAGGAGGAGAAGATGAGAAGAAGAAGAAGAAAAATAAGAAAGGAGGTTCGGTGGGACTGGTTTTCTGCTATAGGGAAGAAGAAGAAGGAAGAAGAGCTGGGGGAAGTGGGTTCGGTCGCTGCCGATTTTGGAGGAAGGAAAGAAAAAGAAGATGAGAAGAAGATGAGAAGAAGAAGAAGAAGAAGAAGAAGAAGAAGAAGAAGAAGAAGAAGAAAAAGAAGAAAGGGGGTTCGGTGGGACTGGTTTTCTGCTACAGGGAAGAAGAAGAAGGAAGGGAAGAAGAGCTGGGGGAAGTGGGTTCAGTCACTGCAGATTTTGGAGGAAGGAAAGAAAAAGAAGAAGAAGAAGAAGAAGAAGAAGAAGAAGAAGGAGGAGGTGAAGATGGGACTGGTTTTCTGCTACAGGGAAGAAGAAGAAGGAAAGGAAGAAGAGCTAGGGGAAGTGGGTTCGGTCGCTGCAGATTTTGGAGGAAGGAACAGAAGAGGAGGAGAAGAAGAAGGAGAAGGGAGTGAAAAGGGTTCGGCCAGGGTAAAAGAGAAAAGAAGAGAGGTAGGAGAAGAAGAAAAAGAAGAAGAAGAAGGAGAAGAGGTGCAGGTTCGGTTAAGGGGAAAGAAAGGAAGGAGAAGGGAGTGGAGAGGGGCGGCTGGAGAAGAAAGATGGAAGAGAGGAAGAAGAAGAAGAAGAAGAAGAAGAAGGACAAGGGAGTGAAGAGGGGCAGCTGGAGAAGAAAGACGAAAGAGAGGAAGAAGAAGAAACAGTGGGATTAGGTTACATGTAGGATTCTGATCTAAGGGTCCAAAAAAAAAGCAATAAAAAGAAAACTAAATCAAATCGAACCTAGTGATGTAAATATATTAAGCCACAAATGAAATTAATTCATTAAACCAAGATATAATAATAATAGAAAACAATCGAAATTAAAAAAAAAAAAAAAAGGATTAGCAAAAATCAACGGTTGGACCCAACGACCCAAATCAAACTATGTTGAACCCAATTAAAACAAAATAAACTCAATTGAACCGGAATAAACCAATTCACATTTAATAAAACACACTAAACCTAATTGAAACTAATTGAACCTAATTAAATCTAAATGAATCAATTAATAAATCAAAACCTAATCTATTAATTAAATTAATTCTAAATCGCTATTGGGAGAAAAAAAATACCTTAAACCCGGCTTTAATCAAGAAACAAGGGGAGATAACCCTTGTGCTTCAAGCCCTAAATCGAACCAAACCGGGCTAGATCTCCCGGCTTAAGGAATGATTAATGTGTTAAACTTTTAGACTTAGAGAATATTTGATTTTAGAGGGAAGAAGTTAGTCAAAACCTTGATGGGGCCATCATTTCTCCCAAATTCTCAATTTTTCTCCTCCCTTTTTTGGAAGAGAGGAAGGGCTATACTTATAGCCTTGAGATTTGAGACAACTCTCTCTTATTTTCGATGTGGGACTAAAAAACTAAAGAGAATTGTCCAAAAAGGCTTGCTTTTGGACAAAGGGGTTTGCGCCATGTGGCACTCCTTGGTTGCTCGAAATGAAATCTGATACCGAACTTTGGAGTCAACTTCCGGGGGTCATATCTTTCAAACCGTTAGTCAGAATTTGACGTGTAATATGTCGTTAGAAAGCTCAGTCCGAGCACTATCCAATAATGTGAGACACGATTGTGGTCTCGACCAAGAACCTTTACGAAAATATACATAAAGTAGGGACCCGGATCAGATAATGAAAGAGAGAATCAGGCGTCGATTCGCATAGTTCTCACATCAAAGTGTAATGTCCGACTGGAGGGGACAAACGACAATAATCCCTAACATCAAATTCTAATTTTTGAAAACATTTTCTTCTGAAAGTTTATAGGGGAAAAATGGTCATTTTCTACTTTAAGCTTGCAAATTCTCCAAGTCTAAAATGTCTAACATGTAATTCTTCATATTGTCATCATTGCCGGGGGTGACAAAATTCAGTGTCTACAATTGTTTATGCTTGGGGCACATCAAACAATTTTTAAAACATTAGATACATTAAGAGTTAGGTATCTCAAATGTGATTTACTGGAAAAAAAAAAATATTGATGCTTTAGTTTTTTCAGTCCCGCCAATTTTAACCAGGTGAAAGGAAGATATGGCAATTTTAATTGTTGGAGAGTTAGATCTAAGGTTGGATTAGCCACATGTAAAAAATCAAGACCTAATTCAACCATGTACCCTTCGTAGTGGCATGCATCCTCCTTTCTGTCACATTTTGACGTATCAAATTAGTAATGATGAAGCATAAGTCTTGCCCCTAATTAAAATTTGGTCTACTTTGACCAGCCACAAAGATTGAATATTTTCATAATAAAAAAGTAAGGGAGAATTAGCTGTTGGAAAAGAACCATAATAGAATTGTTAAAAATTAATGGAAAGTAACATTATAGCTTATCACTAATTAATGTTTCTCCATCACAACCATGGTTTCAAGAATCGGATCGAATCAGCCAATACTTGTACCGAAAAACCCTAGATTCGAAGAATATAACAGTTCTTAGATCGATCTAAGCTAATTCAAATCTGACCAATGTGGATCTTAATTCCCTATTTTCAATACTTGATCACGACAGTTTTTTCCATCCTCTCTCTCTCTATATATATATATAATAGTTTTTCTTTTGGATACTTATTCTTGATGGCATTCCTACTAAGGATTTCCTTAGGAAATGGATTGATATTGACTTTACCAATGAGGTTTGTCAGATTCAAAGCGAATGTATTTCTCATGCCTTCCTTTCATACGAGTTCACAAAAAGAGTTTGGGCTGCTAGATTATTGGGGTTAAGAACTGATAACCTGACTAATAACTCTTTCTCATTCCTGGTTATATACTTATTTAACTCTACTCTGATTCATGACTGTGATAAACTCAGATCCTTAAGCATTTTCATAATATTCTGCTATTTCACTTGGACTCATAGAAACTAAGTAATGCACTCTAAAACTAAACCCTATCCTTTTCAAATCCTACGTAACATTAACTGGTGGGTTAATGAATCGTCATTTATCAATGACTTCTCAAAACCTCATGAAATCCAATCACACTTATTTTACTCTCACAATCCATCTTTTCCCCAAAAACCTACCTTTTTTTTTGTATCATCCAACTTTTATTTGTACAAGTATTTCTAACAATTTCTCATATTTCAGGGCTTTCTTCTCCACGGTTTGAAGAAAGCGAAGAAAGATGGATAGGATATGACTGAAGTTTAGAGCGATTCCGAGATTTTTCATAACTTGGTTACGAATGCTAACAGCTGCTTGTGGCCTTGGAGCTTGGTACCTTATTATTAGATGTCTATAAGTCTATTTCTTTGATCCATTTTAGGCCTCAACCTTTGAACGATCTTGTGCTTCTGTTTAAGCAATTAACTTACATTGTTATGCACATAAACATTAAGATTTTTTAAAAGGGAACAAACATGTTAGTGAGGTGGCCATCCGGGCCTCATCACGAAACTACAATAATGGTCACTTCTGTGACCGTAATGGAAGGAGAGATTTCAGGGGTGATTCCACTGATTGGAAAAGACCCGTTCAACGGATCTTTTGACTCTAGAAAAGAGTAATAGCAAAGTCGAAAACAAGCACCCGCACTTGATCAGCAAGTTGGAGCTCTAAAATCCCTAAAGCGTTCTCTGTCTTCTTTATCCTCTATTCCTCTAAACCAACACTGGTATCAGAGCCGTTTGAGCAATTGAAAGCTTTGTTTTTCCCTACTGCTCGAATAGGTTTTAGAGCCATTGAGACTCTGTTTTTTTTGTTAGATCCAAAATTTAAAAAAAACAAAGGAAGTGAATGCCTACAAGCGATTGTAACAGAAACTGATCGACTGTGCCTTCAATTTTTATTTTTTTTTTGGCTTGGCTTCGAGTAGAGATCTGGTCAAGTGAAGTGCATTCGTTTACGTAAACTAAGGCAGCGGCAAGCGACAATCAACATCGCCAGAGAGATCGACCCCATCTCTGTTTAAAGAGGCACATTTTAGTGCTAACTGGCCCAGGGACTTTTCTGATTCCAAATAACCGCTCACTCTGACCCCTCTTTTGGACGAGTATGTGTTTTTCTTTTTTTTATCATTAATAAATCTCTTACCTACCCTTGACCCTTAGTGGGAACTTGGATTTTTCAGTGGTGAAACGCCTCTGAGAATTCATTTCAAGATTAATATTAAAATAAAATAAAAAAGGGTCAAATCTGAGATCAGAACACTACTTGAGGATTCCTAGCAACTTAGACACGTACTGTGTTATTATCTAAGTTGCCTTTTGACAGCTTTTAGGTTTAGTTTCATTTTTTATACATCTCTGACATAGCATAGCATAGCATAGCATATATATTTATATTGATCTTTTATATCTTGTATTGGAACTATTAGTCATCTTTTGTCTTATCATGCTACATAGTCATTGAATTATTTAATATAAGTTTGGATATTTAGAAATAGAAAATGGAGTTTTGAAGTAGATAATGATTGGTTGAGATTAAAATTTCTTATCTTAGGTTCATATACTCTTTGATAGCTCCCTTCTTTTCTTTGTCATATACTAGGGAGTTTTATTATATTAGTTTTCTTATATTCTACAGATTGTTCAATTTTGCTTATTGCTTTGGAGTTGCATTTTTTTTCCTATATGATATAATATGTAGAAATCAGTACTGAGTAGATCATTAAGAATTCATCCTTCACCATATATAGCATATTATGTGTGTTTATTGATATCAATTTTTATATTAGTTTCGTGAAAACTTACTTTTAATTGAGACATATATATTCTTCTAACTTGTATGTGAGAATCGAACCGATTGACACTAATTTAAACATAAAATACTAAGATCATTCTTTTGGCTCGTTTAAAGCTATTTGGAATCAAAATTGAACACGGAAAAAGGTGTTGAATTCGTATTTAAAACAAAAAATAAATAAAACTAATGTGTGAAAACATAATTAGGATAGTGAACTAAATTTATTTATTTATTACCTCTTTCAGAACTACATCATCATGGCCAAAAAACCTTTATCTCATGAAATCAACAACTTTGAAGAGACTCAGTGGGTGGAATTATGAAACCTGGAACATGAAAATCACATATGTACTAATATACAAGAAGATGGACCATGACCTAAAACCAAAATCCGTGGTTGGTGATAATGCTACCCATGTAAAGATTAAAACTATGAAAAAATGGGCTAAAGATAACAAGAGAACCCGAAGCATGATCCTCTTGAAGATGAAAGACCATATGATGAAGGTATTTAACAAACACACAGTAACCAAATCTGTAATGGAAGCTGTGAAGGCTAAGTATGGTGTGAAAACTGAAACCTACACTCAGATTTTGACTCACAAATATAATAGTTGTAGAATGATTGAGGGTGAGGATGTTGTGGATTATGTCAACAAAATGCTTATTTTGGCTCAAGACTTGGTTGATGCAGGATTAGAAATGTCAAATAACTACCAAGTATCCACAATCATTAACAGTTTGCCCCCTTCTTGGGCAATGGCACAAACTACACTAAGATTTCTAGGGGACAATCTCCCTATTGATAAACTTCCCCAACAACTGCAATACTATCAATAGTGCATGATGACAAAGTCTATGGGTGAATTACATATAACCTAGTCCAACCCAACTCAGCCAAAGATTGACCAAGTGGAATCACTGGCACATTAACACAGGTTCCGTGCCAATGCCAACTAGCTTTGTCCCTATAATAACCAAAATAAGTTCAAGGGAAAAGGAAAAATAAATTCTAGCAACTTTCAAAAGGTGCCACCTGGAGCATGTTACAAGTGTAAAAAAATTTAGTCATTTTAGGGCTTCTTGCCCTAAGAAAAAGAACAAAGAAAATACTGCACATGCACCACCACCAAACATTTAGCGAAAAGAATTTACTAGCATAGTTGAGTGTAATTTATCTGGAGAATAGTATGAGGGGTGGTGGATTGATTCAGGTGCGACACGTCACATTGCAAGGATCACAAGAGGACAACAAGAGATGAAGCCTCTTGCACCTGGTGACCATAAGATCTTCATGGGCAATAACTCATACAAAGAAGTTCGAGGTGTAGCTGATTACATGCTTGACCTCGAAAAGGTTAATTTCCATTTGAATGATTTAATTTATGCCCCCAACATGGATCAAAATTTGATTTCTGTACCAGCCATTGTTAAGAATGGCCTTGATGTGCGCTTCATAGGCACTGAGGTCACCATTGGAAAACATGGTCGTTCTTTTGCTTTAGGACAATTTGTCCCTGAGCAGGACTTGTTCTTA
Organism: Macadamia integrifolia; assembly: GCF_013358625.1. Taxonomy (NCBI): domain Eukaryota; kingdom Viridiplantae; phylum Streptophyta; class Magnoliopsida; order Proteales; family Proteaceae; genus Macadamia; species Macadamia integrifolia. Next base: position 75,156 of record NW_024868554.1, on the reverse strand, counting down.
CTTTCCACTGTTGAAAATGTTTTCAATGTAACTACTAATATTATTAATAAAATGCATCTGGGTCATTAGCATATATTAATTGTGCAAACCTTGTTGATTCGTATAAGTGGCATATGAGACTAGGACACCCTAGAATTAAGAAAATACAACAAATAATTAAATTGGGTTTAGTTCCTAAGTTGTCTAAAGTAGAATATGATGCATCTGAACATTGTCTCTCTGGTAAAATGATCAGAAAATCATTTTCAGTGGGAGTGAGAACTTTGGAGTGGTACACTCTGACATCTGTAGGCCACTCAATGTGAGTACCCATAGTGGTAAAACGTATTTTAACACATTCACAGATAACTTATCTAAATACGGATATATTTATTTACTTAGTAGAAAATCTGAAGCATTTGAATGTTCAGACACTATAGAACTAAAGTACGAAATAAGTAATATTAAGGTTATAAGAACCAATCATGGTGGAGAGTATAACTCCATAGAGTTTGAAAAATTCTGTGAGGAACATGGAATCATTAAACAAAAAACTATATCTTTCACACCACAACAGAATGGTGTGGCTGAAAGGTGGAATAGAACACTACTTAATGTAGTCACATTTCTCTCTCTCTCTCTCCAAGGAGGTTTAGGGAGAGGCCATTCTCACAGCAAATTATATCTTGAACAGAATTCCTACCAAATCTGTAAAGATTACTCCCTATGAAATGTGGATAGGTAGGAAACCAAACCTAAAAAGTCTAAGGAGTGGAGATTAATAGCCCATGTACTAATACCTGAACCATATAGGAACGAGTTGGATTCTAGAACGATCAAATGCAAGTTCATAGGATATCCTGAAGGATCAAAAGGATATAGGTTCTATCACTCTAAAAAATGTGTAATTGAGAGTCATGATACAGAATTTCTAGAGAAACTAGTAGAGGAACTATAACAGGAGGATGTAGAACCCCTGCATGTCATTGACGATGACTACGAAGTTGCCCCTCAAAAGGTACCAGGAATTTTTGATCAAGGAATCCAAGTTCCTGAAAATCAAGGTGATCATCAGGGATAGGACCCTGAACTTAGGGTAAGTGGGAGTAAAAGAACTAGAGTGCCCCAACTTATTTAGATGACTACTACCTTTATCTACGTGAACCATCTTGTAATACAATTGACACAGATGTGGAAGAAGTAGTCGATCCTGTAACCTATAGTGAAGCGATGAAATCGCGAGAATCAGGTGAATGGTGAAATGCCATGCAGGAGAAAATTGATTCTATCACAAAGAACTAAGTATGGAAACTTTGTGACCTACCAAATGGTAGAAATGTTGTAGGTTGCAAATGGGTACCTAAGAAAAAGTATAAAGTAGAAAAGGCTTTTGATAAATTTAAGGCACAGTTAGTAGCAAAAGGATATACACAGAAAGGAGGAATAGACTAATAGGAAATTTATTCGTTGGTAGTGAAATTTACCTCTATTAGACTGATATTGGCACTTGTCGCACATTTAAACTTAGAATTATTCCAGATGGATGTGAAAATTGTCTTTCTAAATGGCGAGTTAGAAGAAACCATATATATGCGACAACCTGAAGGTTTTCAGGTAATGGGGCAGGAAGATAAAGTATGTAGACTTAAAAAGTCCTTGTACAGATTAAAATAGTCCTCACGTCAATGATATCTAGTATTCCAAAAAACGATACTAATGGTAGGATTCGTGACAAACAAGTTGGACAGCTATATATATATATTTTAAAGAGTGGGAGTAGTTTTACTATTCTCTCCTTGTATGTTGATCATATACTATTGGTTGGAAATGACTTGGATATGTTAAATAGAACTAAATATGAAATCAGCAATAGATTTGAAATGAAGGATATGGGGGAAGCATCCTATATTCTAGGAATTCAAATTAATAGAGATAGAACACAACGTAGATTGTGTTTGAGTCAGAAAAAAATACTTGAACTCTGTGTTGAAAAGATTCGGGATGCAGAATTGCAATCCCTCATCCACTCCAATAGTATTGGGAAAGACTTTATCTAAAAGTCAATGTTCTCAAGAGGGACAGGAAAAGGTTGAATATAACTTATGCTTAGGCAATAAGTAGTTTGATGTACGCCATGTTGTGTACACGATCGGATTTGGCCTGTCCAGTCGGTTTGGTAAGTAAATATCAAAGTAATTCTAGCTCTGCCCATTAGGAAGCTGTGAAAAGGATTATGAAGTATATAAAAGGAACTAAACACTTGGAATTGTGTTTTCAAGCAGAAAAGCTTGAGGTTATTGGATACTCCGATGTTGACTTTGGAGGTGATAGAGATGATTGTAAGTCCACCTCTGGTCATATATTTATATATGGAGGTGCAACAATTTCTTGGGGTAGCAAGAAACAAAGGTGTGTTGCTAAGCATACACAGGAAGCCGAGTACGTTGCTTGTAGTATGGCAAGTACTCATGCAGTCTGGATAAGACGGGGTTTAAATTAATTTGGGTTGGACCTTGTAAATGGACTAGTGAAAATATTTTGTGATAATCAGGCAGCAATAAGCTTGATACACAGTGGTGCAAATAGCTCGAAGGAGAAACATAAAAATATAGTATCACTAAATTCGAGAAATAATAGAAAAATGTGAAATTAAAGTAACCTATATACCTACGAGCGATATGGTAGTTGATCCCCTCATAAGGGGAGTTTGTGCGGAAGATTACATTAAGCATGTAAATTTAATGGGACTTAGAACAGTCTGAGTCTGGAATTTGAACTACATGTTCGGAATATATATTGGACTTAGAACAGTCTAAGTCTGGAACAGGAATTGAAAGTTCCTCATCATGAAAATGTTTTTATTATTCCTGAAAATGGGAACGGAAATGGAAATGTCATGATAGATGTTCCTGGAAATTTGGACCCTAAATGGAATTTTTATTAAGGCAATTCTTGGAAATGGGAATGGAAAATGTGAATTTGGCCAGAATGGCCTAGTGGGAGATGTTGGTGAGGTGGCCATCCGGCTTCATCACGGAACTACAGTAGCGGTCACTCTTGTGACCATAACGGAAGGAGAGATTTCATGGGCGATTACGCTGATTGAAAACGACCCGTTGTTCAACGAATCTTTTGACTCTATAAGACTATAAAAGAGTAATAATAAAGTCGTAAACAAGCACACGCACTTGATCAGCAAGTTGAAGCCCTAAAATCCTTGAAGCGTTCTCTGTCTTCTTCATCCTCTATTCCTCTAAACCAACACACGTCTGTAGATGTAATTAAACACTTCTAATATATATATTCATTAAAAATAAACTATAACATAAAAAACTAAGGATGTTTGTAGTTTTACTTTTGCAAAACTAATCTTGAACCAATATGCAACTTAGCAATGCTTTATACCACTTCAAGCCAAAGCTTTCAAATTTATATTGGACTGGTATGAAGACACGTCAGGGAAGAAAATCAATCTTAAAAAAAGTGTAAGTGTTCTCCTAGAAATACTTCAAAAAAATGGTTTTAGGAATTAGGGGTGGATCATTTAAATCAGCTGATATAGCCAAAATAACCTCTCGGTGGGGGCAATGACACGTGTCACTGCTGGGACACGTGTCCTCCGCCAGATGAAGGTTCCAAGAAACCACTCACACTCAAGCACGCTCAATCACCGAGGCACGCCCGCAGAATCACGCGGGATCACGTCGTCTGCATGAGGGGAATATTCCCCCAGAAGGTTGGACGTATTCTAGTAGGACTCTAAGAGGGAAGAAGGGGGAAAAACCCTAAGGCCGAAGAGCTATATAAGAAGGCACGGAAGAAAGGGGAAGGTAAGCTCTAATACCCTCACCATTACTCCCTTATCGAACTGTGCGGCCGACCCTGACTTGAGCGTCGGAGGACTAACCCCGGACAAAGTTCCGGGCCTCCATCGTCTGTGTTTGTGTAGGTTGGACCAGCGGGGTTTTTTGGCAGCAACAGATTGGCGCCGTCTGTGGGAACGACGGTAATGGTGGGAAGAACCTACAACCGAAGAAGGACGAGAGCGACGTCCAACGTAGACATGGGGAAAGAACCTTCAGGGGAGCTTCCTCCCTCGGCGGAGACTGGACGAGAAAGGGGTCATGACGACCGGGAAGTGTCCGTCAGATACCAGCGGTCGGCTGGATATTCAGTACGGGAAGGCAGCGACCATCAGCCTCCCGCGGCCCAGGAGTACGTGACAAGGCAGCAGTTCGAAGACCTCCAGAACAAATATAACCGGATGGCAGAGACTATGAGGGAGGTCTCCAAAGCTGTCTCCCATAAGACCGGCGGAGCACCCCCAGGGACCCACGTCCAGTTCGAGAGGGCTCGAGAAGAAGACCGAAGCAGTACGGGATCGACGAGGGCCGGCCGCGATCCTCGAAACCGAGCAAGGGAGAGTCCCGCGCCCCGAAGTAGGACGCGATGCGCCGCCAGAGACCCGCATGGGGATCAGCACCAAGGAGACAAGCAGAGATCCGAGGACTCGGGATTAAAGAGGATGATCTTGGACCTGAAGGACGAGATCAGAAAGGTGGCAGAAAACCAGACAGGGAACCGCGAGCCCGACCTCACCAATGATACGGCCTTAGCTGACAAGGTCATGAGGGACCCGCTCCCGGTCGGTTTCCGCCTGCCCAAGTACGACACCTATGACGGGTCGGGGGACCCCGTCGATCACTTGGAAGGCTTTAAGGTCGCCATGCAATTCCATCGCGTCTCGGAAAATATTATGTTTCGGGCCCTCCCATTGACGTTCAGGGGGGCGGCGAGGCTGTGGTATAACCGACTACGGACGAAGTCGATCCACAGCTTCAGCGACCTGAGCTACTTCTTCGTGAAGGGGTTCTCTAGTAGCCATCCCCTCCAGAAGACTACGTTGAACCTAACCAACGTCAAACAGCAAGAAGGGGAATCGCTGCGGAATTACATGAAGCGATTCCAACAAGAAAAGATCATAATCAGGGGCCTAGACCCGAAGGAGGAGTTCACGGCCCTGCTAGGTGGCGTCAAGGACAAGGAATTGAAGAGGTCCCTGGCGAAGCATACGCCTAGAGATCTGACCGAGCTGAGGGCGCGATGCGATAAGTACATCCAGATGGAAGAAACCCTCCAGGCAGATGAAGAAGTCGAAAGGAAGGCGGCGAGGAAGAGGCCCTTAAGGGTTGATGATAAACCCATCGAAGAAGGAAAAAGACGAAAGTCCGAGCGCAGTCGGGCCCCCAGTCCACCGAGGAAGTTTGAGAGGTATGCACCCCTGAACCGAAGGCGAACAGAGGTGTTAATGCAGATAAAAGATTCTCCAGATGCCAGGGCCATGAAGTGGCCAGGAAAGATGGGGCGACATCCTGAAAGACGCAATGTGGATAGATACTGCCACTTCCACAGAGACCACGGCCATGACACCGAGGACTGTTGGCATCTCAAGGGGGAGATAGAAGGAATGATCAGAAGGGGATACTTAGGCAGATTTGTAGATCGGGAGAAAGAGCTGGCTCCAGAAGGCAATGGCCGGAGAGATAACCGTCGGAGAGATGGTGGAGGTCGGTATGAAAGAGGGGGGCTCGCCCGCAGAGGAAATCAAGAACGGCGGAGGAACCAGACACCAGAGGAAGATGGACGCCGGCCTCGAGAGGAGAACAAGAGCCCAACAAGAGTTATAGCAACCATCTGTGGAGGCCCGGCCGCAGGAGAGAGTTCGGTCTCTGCCAGGAAGGCGAAGGCCTACGCGAGGAGCGTACATGTGGCAGAATGGTCGAACAAGAAGGCGAAGACGGGGACGGTCATCTCCTTCTCAGACGATGATCTGGAAGGGGTACAGACCCCGCATGACGATGCCTTGGTCATCGCCATGACTATAGGAGATTGCAAAGTGAAGAGGATCTTAGTGGATAACGGCAGCTCAGCTGATATCCTGTTCCTCGAAGATTTCCAGAAGATGGGCCTCGACGAAGGAAAATTAAAGAAGGTCGAACACCCGTTGCAAGGATTCTCTGGCGTCCCGGTGAAGGTGGAAGGGTCGATTGAGCTACCAGTCCGGGCTGGCATCGGAGATCGCCAGGTGACGGTGATGATCAACTTCCTCGTGGTGAGCATTACATCAGCGTATAATGCCATACTAGGAAGAGTCGGGTTGAATCTGTTAAAGGCCATCGTCTCCACCCCCCATCTTAAAATGAAGTTCCCTACCAAGAATGGCGTCGGGGAGTGTCGGGGCGATCAGGAGACGTCCCGAAGATGTTACGCCACTACTCTCTGGGGAAAGGAAAAGGCGGGTGAGACGCTCCCGATAGAGGATCTACGTGATGATACTAGTTATCAACGAGGAGAGACGGCCGAAGATTTGGTGCAAGTTGAAGTTGAAGAAGGAGATCACACCCGGTAATTCCAGATTGGGGCCACCTTGCCAAGGTTGCAGCAAGAAAGACTCATCTCATTCCTACGGAGCAACGCTGACGTATTCGCTTGGTCGGCATCGGATATGCCCGGGATCGACCGAGAAGTAATAGAACACCACCTGAATGTTAGCCCCATGAAGAAGCCGGTGCAGCAGAGGAAAAGGACGTTCGCCCCAGAAAGACAGAAGAAGATAGACGAGGAAGTAGAAAAGTTATTGAAGGCCCGGTTCATCCGAGAGATCCAGTACCCGGAGTGGATATCTAACGTGGTGATGGTCCTGAAGGCAAACGGGAAGTGGAGGATCTGCATCGACTTCACTGACCTGAATAAGGCCTGCCCCAAGGATGCATACCCCCTGCCAAAGATAGACCTGCTCATCGACGCGACGGCGGGATACGAGACGCTGAGTTTCATGGATGCATACTCGGGGTACAACCAAATCAAAATGGCCGAGGCTGATGTACCGAAAACATCCTTCATAACTGAAGGAGGGTTGTACTGCTATGAGGTCATGCCTTTCGGACTAAAGAATGCGGGGGCCACCTATCAGAGGTTGGTGAACAAAGTTTTTAAAGGGCTGATCGGCAAGACCATGGAAGTGTACGTGGATGACATGCTCGTGAAAAGCCTGAAGGCGGAAAGACACATCCAAGACTTGGAAGAGGCGTTCCAAGTGCTACGACGGTACGGCATGAAGCTGAACCTAGCAAAATGTGCCTTCGGAGTAGCCTCGGGGAAGTTCCTTGGCTTCATCGTTTCAGAGAGAGGAATCGAAGCCAACCCAGTCAAAATACAAGCCATTCGGGACATGAGGTCACCCCAGAACGTGAAGCAAGTCCAGGAGCTGACGGGTCGGGTAGCTGCCCTCGGGAGATTTATGTCTCGGTCTGCTAATAGATGCCTTCCTTTCTTCAAGGCGCTGAAAGGGGCTAAAAGGTTCTAGTGGACGGAGGAGTGCGAAAGATCTTTCGAGCAATTGAAGGAGTACTTGGCCGTACCCCCACTACTGACAAAGCCGAACACAGGAGATGTCCTACAGCTGTACCTTGCTGTATCGGCCGTTGCTGTAAGCGTCGTACTGACGAAAGAGGAAGGGAAGCAACAAAGGCCAATATACTACGTCAGCCGAACCCTGTTAGATGCCGAGACAAGATACCGAAAGGCGGAGAAAGTGGCATACGCCCTCGTGACGGCGGCAAGAAAGCTGAGGCCATATTTTCAATCACACACAGTATGCGTACTCACCAACCAGCCTCTGAAGAAAATACTGCAGCGACCAGATATGTCCGGTCGTCTGGTAAATTGGGCCATAGAGCTGGGAGAGTTCGACATCCAGTACAAGTCGAGAACCGCAATTAAAGCACAGGCCCTCGCAGACTTCATAGCGGAGACGACGGTCCCCGATGACCCGCAGGAATCTGCCAAGGAACGAGCAGAGGAGGCTTGGACGCTGTATGTGGATGGGGCTTCCAATAGCGGTGGAAGTGGCGCTGGAATTGTGTTGGTAAGCCCCGAAGGCTTCAAAGTAGAATGCGCCCTACGGTTCGGCTTCGACGCCTCCAACAACGAGGCGGAGTACGAGGCGATAATAGCCGGAATTAATCTGGCCCGGGCTTTGATGGTGAAGGAACTGGTAGTGAATAGCGACTCCCAACTCGTGGTGCGGCAAGTGAATAGCGAATACGAGGCCAAAGAGCAGAGGATGGCCGAATACTTGAACGCGGTGCGAGAAGGGTCAGCGGCTTTTAAGGAATTTGAGGTAAAGCAGGTGTCACGAGAAGAGAATGCTAGCGCAGACGCACTGTCGCAGCTGGCCACTTCCGACTTCACGGAACTTGGGCGAGCGGTGTATTTCGAAGTACTACCACAGCCAAGCATCGAGAAACCCCACGAGGTGTTACCCGTAGGTGAAAACGGCCGAAGCTGGATGGACGCCATAATAGAATACCTCAAGGAGGGAAAGCTCCCAGAGAACAGGGACGAAGCAAGGAAAGTAAGAATAAGGTCAGTGCGCTTCTTCCTGAAAGACGACACTCTATACAAGATAGGGTTTACCTCACCATACCTCAAGTGCCTGGATTCTTCCGACGGCGAGTATGCGCTCCGGGAGGTGCATGAGGGGATATGTGGCCAACACCTTGGGGCCCGGGCCCTGGCGCACAAAGTACTAAGGCAGGGCCTGTACTGGCCGACAATGAGAAAGGACGCAGAATCGCTGGTCAGGAAATGCGTTAAGTGCCAGATGTTCGCCCCCGTGCCCAGGCTACATTCTACCGAGCTATCGTCCCTATCTAGCCCAGTACCGTTCGCCATGTGGGGGATGGACATTTTAGGCCCGTTCCCCCTGGCCACGAGACAGAGAAAGTTTGTCGTGGTGGCGGTCG
>NW_024868554.1:19365-66350 GCF_013358625.1 Macadamia integrifolia | reverse complement strand
TGGATTGCTTGGTGATTGACCATTGAAGGGTCGACCTTCGGCGAACCCCTCGATCTTCGGTGAACCCTTCGGCTCGAGCCGAGAGGGAAAACACTTGGTAAAATATTGCTAATGATAATAGGGTCGGCCTTCGTCAAACTTACCAACAGGTCGACCCTCGGCCAAGCGTCGGGGAAATAAGCTTAAGGTCAGCTAGGGTTTCGGCCCTCTGCAACTATTTACAAACCAAAGATCATTAAACGGACAGTTGGAAAAAGAACGATTGCATTCATAAAGCCTGAAGGCGAAATATTACATACGATGCCCGAAGGCTAGTTACATATGAAGCCCGAAGGCAAAAGACTACATACGAAGCCCGAAGGCAAAAGACTACATTAAGGCCCGAAGGCTAGTTACATGACAAGAAGGGGGGTAGCCTGCACTGAGAACCGAGGCGACCTTAAGGAGCGTCCGTCGGGTTCGCGGCCTCGACTTCGGCGGGGAGTGCCTCCTGGTCCGAACCCCCACGACCAGGAGTCGGAGGGACTTCCCTATGCAGCTAGATCTCGCCTTCCTCGCTGCCGCCTCCACCGTCGACGTCGGCAACCTCGGTGGTCGATGGCACCGCCTCCACATCGTCGTCCTCGAAGATGAGGCCGCTGTCTGCAAAGGAAACCCCAGGGTAGCGCCCGAGGACCCAATCTCGGACCTCGGTGGCGCCCATGGTGTACCCTGGGGCGATGGCGTTCTTGATCTCCTCCTTGAAGGCCTTGGAGGACCGATACTTTTCGACCCCTCGGGCTTCGGCTTCTTGAAGGCGGGCCCTCACTTGTGACTTCAACTCCGAGAGCTTCCGTTCGCACTCTCGGCGCTCGAGGGCTAGGTCGCGCTCCAGGTGCTCCACCTTCTCGAGGAGGGTGGAGCGCTCGTTGTCTAGGGAGACCTTCTCCCTCTCGCTGGCTTCAAGCTCCCGAAACATGGCCTCAGCTCGGAGGGCCAGCTGACCCATCTGGTTCTGAGCCTGCACAGAGCACCGAAGGTCAGAATGAAAAAAAAATATACATATATAGTACGAGTAAAAAAGAGGTAGGAAGGCCGAAGGAGAAGGGGGACCGAAGCTTACCCCCGCCATGAAGATGCACGCCAAGGTGATCAGTGCCGCCGTCCCTTGCTTCTGGGCTTCGGTGGCGTCTCTGGGAAGGCTCCCCTTCGTCACCAACTCTCTGGCAACCCGTCCGAGGGCCAGAGTGTCGTCTTCCTTCACCGACCATTGTGGGATGAACCCCACCTCAGCCCTCATCGATGGGACCTTCGGGCCTCGGGAGGCAGTGGCGGACGAAGGGTCTTGTGCCAGACCGTCTCTGGGAGCGGCAAGGGCTTGGACATCCTCGGCAATCGACCCCTCCACTCTGGGCCTCTTCTTCGGGGTCTCGGAGGACGGTCCAGTCTTTTCCTTCCTCTTAGACTTCGACTGTTGGGGGGCGTCACGTGCCTTGGCCTCCTTGATCTTTGCCTGCCTTGCCGCGGCGACGGCCTTAGCCTCGGCTCTGGTAACTTGCACTGTAAGAAGAAACAAGAGGTATTAGTACGAAGGACCGACACTCGAAGGAAGAAGACGGAGTCTAGCCTAACTCACCCGGGCTAAGCCCGAACTTGAAGAGGATGGCGTCGGACTTGAGGCAGTCGGCCTCGACTGGAGAACAGCCTTCCTGCCGCCTCGCCATCGCCAACGACTCCGCGTCTGCCCCGAATAGGGCAGGGGCGGAGTTCACATCCCTAAGGTCCGGGATGTCCCAGACTGTGCCGAAGGGCACCCCCTCGGTCGACTTCACAAAGAAGTACTTCTCCTTCCATCCATGGATGGAAGTCGGGTAACCCTTCAGGAGCCGAAGGTCCTTTCGGGGGCAGAAATAGTACCAGCCCGTAAGTCCCTTACAGGCCTGAAGAAGAAAACAGTTTATGAAGAGTCGAAGGGAGAGAGGCCTCTTGTGCCGAACAAAGAAGATGACGAAGCTTAATGCTTGTCGCCACCCGTTCGGCGTTAGCTGGGTCGGGCTTAACCCATAGTGCCGAAACACTTTGGTGAAGAAGGGGTGGAGGGGCAGCCGAAGGCCTGCCTTGAAGGCCTCCTTGTATAAGCACAGCTCCTCGGGGTTCCGATAGCTGGCTCGGTCAGAGGGTCTGGGCAGACGGAGCTCGAAAGCATCCGAAACGCCGAAGGAGGCCCTTAGCTCCTCCAGTTCTGGTTCGTCCATCTTGGAGACGATCTTAAGGGCCTCAACTTCTAGGGGCTCCTGTGTCTGGGCTCGGGCGTCGAGCACCCTCTCCCTGAACTCCTCACCGTTGGAGCCACCCTTGGACCCCGACGGTGAAGCCGCTGACGATGAGTCGCGGGAGGAAGGAGAGTCGGTGGAATCTGAGGACATCCCTCGGACTTCCCCAGGACTCCTATACCTACGTCTTGGTCTTGACCTCTCGCGGGACGATGGGCTGTAGCCCGACGAGGAAGACATCACTTACTTGTTGCTAAGCTAAGGAAGACGAGGACGAGGCTAGAAGGGGATCCGAGGCCGAAGGTGAGCTCTCCGAAGGGAAAAAAAGAAAGGTTGCCCCACAAATGGCCCCCCACATTATATAGATGGAGGAATGGCGGTACGACTTCCGAGCATTAATGGCACCGCCACGTCAGGGTACGAAGCCTCAAGGTTTGCGCCCGAACGGACCTAGCAGGCCTAGCAGACGATCTCACCTTTGGTTGGGAGTTCGGCCAAAGCCTGACCGAGGGTCCCTCCTTCGGTTGGGAGTTCGGCCAAAGCCGAACGGACCTGACCGAGGGTCCCTCCTTCGGTTGGGAGTTCGGCCAAAGCCGAACGGACCTGACCGAGGGTCCCTCCTTCGGTTGGGAGTTCGGCCAAAGCCGAACGGACCTGACCGAGGGTCCCTCCTTCGGTTGGGAGTTCGACCAAAGCCGAATAGACTTGACCGAGGGCCCCTCCCTTGGCAGGGGGCTTGGCAAAGCCGAACGGACCTGACCGAGGGTCCCTCTTTCGGTTGGGGGTTCGGCCAAAGCCGAACGGACCTGACCGAGGGTCCCTCCTTCGGTTGGGAGTTCGGCCAAAGCCGAACGGACCTGACCGAGGGTCCCTCCTTCGGTTGGGAGTTCGGCCAAAGCCGAATAGACTTGACCGAGGGCCCCTCCCTCGGCAGGGGGCTCAGTAAAGCCGATCCGAAGCGGTGAAAGGTCTTTCTCTCGATCAACCCCAAAGCCTTGGTCACTGGTAATGCCAAGACCGAGGGAACAAGTCAACCTCAGAAGATGGTTACTCCCACAGGAAGAAGCTCCTAGTGGAAGTAAGGGGGCTCCTGATATAGCCAAAATAACCTCTCGGTGGGGGCAATGACACGTGTCACTGCTGGGACACGTGTCCTCCGCCAGATGAAGGTTCCAAGAAACCACTCACACTCGAGCACGCTCAATCACCGAGGCACGCCCGCAGAATCACGCGGGATCACGTCGTCTGCATGAGGGGAATATTCCCCCAGAAGGTTGGACGTATTCTAGTAGGACTCTAAGAGGGAAGAAGGGGAAAAAAACCCCAAGGCCGAAGAGCTATATAAGAAGGCACGGAAGAAAGGGGAAGGTAAGCTCTAATACCCTCACCATTACTCCCTTATCGAACTGTGTGGCCGACCCTGACTTGAGCGTCGGAGGACTAACCCCGGACAAAGTTCCGGGCCTCCATCGTCTGTGTTTGTGTAGGTTGGACCAGCAGGGTTTTTTGGCGGCAACATCAGCCAACTACGATCCATATTCTGTCCAATTCTTCAGGCTGATTCTATGGATTTTTGACCGATTCTGGCTCTCGGTCTTGGAATTGGAATCAGAATCAGAATCAGAATCAGAATCAATGTAGGCCAATCTCAATGATGATTCCTCTTCCTTGAACCATGCATGCTTCACAGCCCTGCATGAATACCTTCAGCTATTTCTTAGGGAATAGGCACATGAACGGATACGCTTTATACCTTCGTGTTAATTTTTTCCCCAGAGACCAAAGAAATCTGAATTTCTCAACTGCTGAGTAGAATATAGAATAGACTTGCTACTGGGAAAAGTAAGTTATTATGTAGTGCAGGTAGGGAAACACTTATAAATCTGCTCTAGCTTCAATCCCAACATCTCGAATGACCACTTCTTGACTTTCATCTCTCAATCCACTCAACCTTAGATATAAACTTCAGAGCAATTTGCAGCAGAACAATAACCACAATTCCAAAAACGTTTCCTTGATAGCTTTGAAGAATATATGTAAACCAAAAGAATAAGGAGGATCTAGGTTTTTGGCAGCCACAATATAGCTCTATTTTGTGGTTTAATGCAAGGGACGCGCTTGGTCCAACAGTAAGGTACGAATGTTGCGACCTCGTGGTTAAGCGGTTGAAACATGCTATCGATATTCTCGGGGTAAGGTTGTGTAGTTCTCACCCCCTGGACTTTACACATGTGGGAGCCTCATGCACCGGGTATGCCGTTTTGTGATTCAGTGTGGTCTAAAACTCTAAAAGCTAAATATTTTCCATGTATACCAAACCCAAAAAATCATCTTCATGGATATAGAAAAAGTCATTGCAAAATATTATCTCATCTCAAAAAAGGTCTGTTAATGTTATGTAGGAGATGATTCATCCCTTTCACTTCTGATAGATTGATCTGTCCACTTACAAAGAAAGGGCATCTCAGAGTTCAAATCAATCTAGTCACTCAAGAAGATGTTTCCCTGGGACTCATTTTGGAAGTTGCAGATCATACTCAAATTGCAAATATTTGAAATGGAAATGTTCAGAAGATACTAGTCCCCACAAAAACCAAACTTGCAATGATATAAAAGGATTGAATATTTTATGTCATTGGTGCAACAGGGAAATAGAATCCAATTAGCACATCCTCCTGAAGTTATGACATTTCTATAACACTCTGGGCTGCCTTGGACTAGGGGATTTAGAATAAAATTGATCAATTCTGATTCCGTCGGCAACTTGTTAAGCTGTTTGTTGAAATCCAAAGGCCTTGACAAACCAGCAAAGTACCATCTAAGCACAAAAGGAATCTCTTAGCTTATTCCTTATTGAATGCCAAGAACTCTTTTCCAGAAGAATGAAATGAGTCCATCTCAAATTCCTATAACAATGCAATTTTGGTCTTCAACCAGACCATACTGAAAAGGTAAATTCATACTACACGAGCACAAATGGAGGTGATCTTTACTCCACCGAGAAGCAGTAGCCGCTGCGTCCAATAAAGTGTGTTCAAAGTCGTCCCTGCCCGAGTTGAGGGTCAATAAGACCCCTTGGTGAGCTCTTTCAGACCCCTCTACTTCAAAAGATATGTTCAATTGTAACATCTATCAATAAAGGCATCGGCTTGCAAAAACAGGTCTACAGGTTCAGGGTACCGCAGCTCAGCAATTGAAGTAGAGCAGCAAGGGATTGTCCAAGCCTTTAAGCTAGCGAAATAGAAAGATCTGAGGCCTGCTAGGCCTGGGACAGATTCTGCTCAGTGGAACTGCTGAAAAGTTAAAGAATTGAAGGATTGACCTTGGAACTGTATGCTTCTCTCTTTGAAGCTTTTAGTTTCTGAAAATGTTAGATGAATGTAACCTTATACATTTGAATAGAAGGCTCGTTTATCTGGCGCACACATTGTTGCCCAGAAATCTGAAGTCCTGAACTCACAGTTGCTGAAGTCTGTAATTATTATGAACCCTCTTAGAAAATTTCCAATAAAAAAAGAGCAACAATATCATAACAAGGCTAGGTGTGAACTCGGCTTTGATCTAAGAAATTTTCCTAAATGAGAATATGCATTAGATAATGTTTCATTGCCTTGAATGGTCGAGAACTTGAAACTGATTTTTATAATGCTTCAAAAAGTTACACACAAATCAAATGATATATAATCTCATCTGTCTGAAGTGGGGCATATTCAAACTAGTCCAGAACCTCTAAAAGACATAACAGTCTTGAAATCGTAGATAGTGCAATGGGTAATAACACCCCGGCTATATTTGAGAAAGGAGGCCATTTGTCATTCCCAGTACAACTGAAGGTACTGTTGTCCACTTACCTAAAAATTTTCTCCAATAACAGCTAAAGAATAAATCTGCACACTACAGTTACATGGCTCGCTTAGTAGGCTCCCTAGCCGCGTAGGGATGCTCGAGGTACAGCAGGTAAACCAAGTTCGTCTTCAGCCTGTAAAAGAGAGTTATGAAAATGAAATAAATGACAAAAGGAAAACCAAAATAACAGACCAAAAATATAAAAGCAAGCACAACTGCCATCACAGTATCATAGATGCACATAAAATACTAAAGCTACCAAACAAAAGTTAAAGAATCATAACACAAGAACCTCCACCATCTACCCATTCCATCTATCATATCAGTCGAGTCGATCCGATTCGATTATCCTTTTTCTTTTTTACCAATTTTTTACATACAAAAAATGAGCTGGGCAATGAGGGAGCATTTTCCTACACTCTTGACCACAGGTCCACAACTGCTAGGTGGATGTGGCATTTCACGTTTCACCAAACAGAAAATTCCTTCTAAAAAGGGCATAAACATTTACAGCAAAAAATCTGTACCATCTTTTGTTGGTTATTTTATTTCTACTTTTTCCCTTAAATATATTTCACATCCCAAATTGTCTCTGATTTCGTCGGGTTAGAAACAATTCCCTCGATAAGCGCTGGTTAAAGGGCAAGGCTAAATTCCTAAGAGAAGCAAGCGCTATAAAAAGAAAACCTTTGAAGCCATTTTTAGTTTGGTCGAATAGGTAACAACATACGTTTATGGCGCAGAGAAGCTTGAAGCCCAGCATTCAGCTTCTTCAAAGGCAGGCAGACTCAGTCAGGTTTGAGTTGTTTACACTTGATTGTATGTAGAAGGCTCTGCAGGAGTTGAACCCATAACTTGTCAATACCGCTGCGTAGATGAGCGCTTAGAGCCTTTTTTTTTTTCTTTTCCCTGGCATACCACATGATTAACGACAAAGCACAACGACAATTGATTGGACGACCAGGGAAGTACGATCAATTGTCATCCAATCGATCGGTCCAGCACAGATTGAAATAGGAGCCAGTTCGACAAGGAGCTTTCGAAAACGTAGTGCACACATGTAAATAAGGAACAAGATGAATATAGAGGTCGAATGAGCATCCCACACCCAAATGGTGTCCCACATAGGTCTTCCCTGAAATCCCCCAATCACTAAGGTAAACAACGTAGAAAAAGCACCCATTTCTATACAGGTTTTGAAAGAGCATTTAGAGTGACTAACAATTCACCAATGAGCTAAGTCTTTGTAGGCAAAGAATTGGGGACAAAGAAGATTTCAACTTGCACTTCTAGAGTCTAAGTAGACTTCCATGCGTTGCCCCTGGAGCCGTAGCAAAAGCGAGTCTTCATAGGGCAATTGTCATTACTTATGAACCTGAACCTGGGGTGAAAGGAGCAGGCCACTCTTCTACTTTGATTTTGGGCACTGTTCTCATCAGGCTTTTGCTCACTTACCATCAAAAGAAGAATTAGTAGCTAAAGACAATTAGCTTGTGGCACAAACAACGTTTTGGTCATCTTTATTCTCTTTGTCTGCATTCTCAAAGTAATAGAATAGGTCACAATTTCTCATTTGATTATTGTCATTTAGCCCAAAATTCTTGTCTCATTTCCAAAAAATAATAAGAAAATAAACACTAGTTCTTTTCCTTTTATGCTTGTTCATTTTGATGTTTGGGGTCCTGCACTTGTTAGCTTTAGATGCGGCTACTCTTATTATGTGATGTTTCATTTATTGATGATTTCTCTCATTGTACTTGGATTCTTCCCCGAACTGACCTGCCATGGTTCAGTCTTTGGTGGGTGAGAGTTGAGGTTGAAGTTAGGAGGTCTGGTTTGGGTTAGGCCAAAACACCTACTACAACCAACCATGCCATCCTTGGATGTGAGCTCTTCCCATATGCCCATCACCCAAAATACCAAAAACAGGGAACTACCAAACTCTCTACATTCATTAGTAAAGGTGACCTAATACCAATAACATGATGTTCTCTCTAAAGATAAGTAACAATCACATAGAGTCAATACATCAACAACAACAACAACTCAGCCTTATCCCAACTAAATGGGGTCATGGCTGCATAGATCCTTGCCCTCCAATCAGATCTATTCAATGTCATACTCGATACAAGGCCTAAGCCATGTATGTCTTTCCTCACCACTTCTCCTAAGGTCATTTTAGGTTCGCCCCTTCTTTTAGATCCTTCAATCTGAATCAAATCACTCTTCCATACGGGAGCATCCAAGGGCCTCCGTTGAACACAATGCTCAAGAACCCTAGAATTACTCAAATTTTGGCCCAAATTTCTACCAATAGCCCAGGAAAAAATACCTAGTTTCGGTGGTTTTAACCCAGACTGAAACCTTTCCGAAACTCGAGATTTTGAACCTTGGTTGAACATGGCCATATCATCTCAAACGACTTTCTCGTAGCTTATCATGTAATAGAGAGACCCCCAAACCAGATCTAATACGATCATTCCTTTCTTTATCCTTCTTACTTTGACCACTCATCTATCTCAACATCCTCATCTCCAATACACTGAGTTCATCTACATGATGCTTCTTAACTGTCTAACCTTCTGCACCATACATCATAACCGATCGTATGACTATTCTATATAATTTTCCTTTTAGTTTTAAAGGAATGCGTTGTTCACACAATACTCATGGCACACCTCTCCCCTTCACCAATTCTATTTTAATTCTTTGTGAAACATCATCCTCTACATCATCTTCTTTATTTATTATTAAGCCAAGATACCTAAAATAATCACTTTGCGAAAACTCTCATCAATTTTTACAACCAAATTATCTGTCCTCATGTAATAAAGTTACACACCATATACTCCATCTTTGTTCTACTTATCTTAAAACCTTTTGATTCTAAGGTTGATCGCCATAAATCCAATTTGGCTTTAATACTTGCTTTTTTCTCATCCACCAAAAGATTATCATCAGCAAAAATCATACACCAAGGAACCTCATTTTGAATGTCTCTGGTCAATTCATCCATGACAAGCGCAAACAAATAGGAGCTTGAAGTTGATCCTTGATGTAATGCAATTGTAATTGGGAATTTACTAATTTGACACCCCCTACACACACACACAATGCTTAAACTAGTCAACACACCATCGGGGGCGGGGGGGGGGGCGGGGGGGAGGGAGAATAATAGAATATATCCCCTAAGGGACATATACTCCATCTTTGTCAACACACCATTATACATATCCTTAATTATGTCATATTTACTTGAAACACTTCTCTTCTTTAGTACTTTCCAGATTAACTCTCTAGCTGTAATAAACTTTTTCTAGGTTAATAATATAGAGATCCTTATAGTTAGAATATAAGGATGGGAAAGAACAATGAGATGAGAGTTGGAGAAGGAGAAGAAGAAGAAGGAGAGGAAGACGAAGAAGAGGGAGAGGCGATGATATGTTGGAATAGTGTGTTTAGAGTAAAATCACTCTTAACACCAAATATATTACTGCACTAATATATTTAACGATATATTACACACACCTCCCTAGGGAGGTAAAAGGGAAAAAATAAAATATAACATGACCAGTTCCCAAACTACCCTTAGAGCAACATAACTAATATCTCTAACACTTCTTGCAATCTCTAAATCTTTCCATGAGTTTATTTAGTAAATAGCTTCTGTCATGGATCTTCCTAGCATAAATTGGCTCTCCATAATAGTATTTTCTTTTCTTAAGTGGGTTTTAATAATCCCCTTCCATAATCACCTAGAGTCAATGTGGTCTTTAAGAACATTGATATACCTGAATGATCCGTTCTCACCCAGCTCAATGGTCCAACATGAAATAAGAGTCAAAGTGATGATTGGTTAAGGAAAAACTGCATTAGGCAGCAGAATATACAAATAAAGAGAGAGAGTTCATATCAAATTAAGGTTGTCCAGACGACCTAAATTAAGGTTGTATATGTGCCCTACCATGGCAAATCCTTGCAATAGGATGTTGTTTGATCATTTAGGTCGTATATGTGCCCTACCATGGCAAATCCTTGCAATAGGATGCTGTTTGATCATGTCTCTGACATGAGATGAGATGCAAAGGCACAAAATCATCAATCCAGACCTAATGGATAGGCCTCAAATTAGGATTTTCACAAAGATTTTGTAATTTCCTTGCATGCCAATGGGTCACCACTGAGAAAAAGATCTTGACCTTTTCTTTAACCAAAGCTGTCGTGATGCGGATCCGAGGAATCGGATCGCTTAGGGCCCACAAGAATGATAAAAGATCTCAATTTAATGGTTGAGTGACATTCTTGTAAATTCAGTAATAATCAAGTGCATGACTGATAGCATAACAAGTGACAAGGACAACTGAGATAGGAAAATTAAAAGAGAGGGGTGTTTTGTAATTGATAAAGTAAGGACAATTACTTAAATTTAAGAGAAAATTGCATTGCCACCCCCTGAACTTCGGTCGTTATTCAACGCCACCCCCTGGACTTTTCGAAATGTCAAAGCCACCCCCTAAAAATTCAAAAAATTTCAAATCGGTCCCTGCCGTTAGCCGACCGTGAGATATGAATGAAAACCGGTTAGTTTTTTTCTAATATACCCAAAATACCCCCACCTATTGTGAGAGGACAATATTGCCCTCTCCTTTATTTCCATCTCCTAAACCCATACCCATCTCACATCTCTCATCTCTCATCTCTCATCTCTCATCTCTCATCTCTCATCTCTCATCTCACTCCTCTCACTCACTCGGCCGGACAAGAAGAAGAAGAAGAAGACGAAGACCCACCTGCAACTCGATTCTCCCCTCCTCCGGCGTGCGATTCTTTGTAGGAGTTGCTAGTGACCGAATAACTCTGTTATTAAGTCTGAACTGTTCCTCGCCGCTCGCGTCTGTCTCCCGTTCCGTTCCCTTTGCCCACTGCCGCATTACTGCCTACTTTGGTACGTCGCTACTGCATTGGTCGATAATCTATTTAAGCGAGAGTGTCAAGAAAAAGACAGAGAAAAGAAAGAACGATTCTGTTACTCTATAGCCATGCTTGCCAATGGCATCGGAACTCCACTTAACTTCAGAGGAAACCCCTCCCAAACCCCCCATGGTCTTTGCCACAACTTCTTTTGCTCGATATCCATTGGACGTGGTAGTGACAGTGGTTGCCGTTGCTACGATTCCGGTCGTCATCGGAGGAATCCGACATGTACAAAACAAAGAGTTTGCATTAGGGCTGGATACACTCGAAAGGCTATGCAAACCCCAGGAGCTTATCAACTAGTTGACGATGAGACCGGGGAGAAGTTCATTGTCTGGGGAGGCATTGGCGAAGACTCCCCAATTCCTTCCAAAGAAGTTCTCTCCTGGAAGCCCATAATGCTCTCTGGATCCTATACACAGGAAAACAAGACTGATAGCAATGGAATAGGTGAGTCGCGAGACAAAGTATTCACTTCATCTGTTTCCCGTTCGGGAGAAGTAGGGTTCGGTTTCTTCTCCCTGGAGGAGGGGAGAATAGCACGCCGGAGGAGGGGAGAATCGAGTTGCAAGTGGGTCTTCGTCTTCTTCTTCTTCTTGTCCGGCCGAGTGAGTGAGAGGAGTGAGAGGAGTGAGATGAGAGATGAGAGATGAGAGATGAGAGATGTGAGATGGGTATGGGTTTAGGAGATGGAAATAAAGGAGAGGGCAATATTGTCCTCTCACAATAGTTGGGGGTATTTTGGGTATATTAGAAAAAAACCAACCGATTTTTATTCATTTCTCACAGTCGACTAACGGCAGGGACTGATTTGAAATTTTTTGAATTTTTAGGGGGTGGCTTTGACGTTTCGAAAAGTCCAGGGGGTGGCGTTGAATAACGACCGAAGTTCAAGGGGTGGCAATGCAATTTTCTCTAAATTTAAAAATAAACCCCATGTATTGAAAAGTGTGTTCTATTAGTTCCTCCCTACTTTAACTATTACAAAACCTTGAAGAAAGTTTGTAGAATTCGAGAGTGTAGGTATCCACATCCTTGTTGCCTTGTTGCAAGTTAAGCAATTTATGGAACATTACCTTCTCATAATTAAGAACAAATTTCTCATTCAGGATCTACTTCATGACCTCCCAATTGGTAACGGGTCCAAGTCTTCTAACAAACCTTGCATGCCCAACAAACTTGGTGAGGATGACTTCACACTTCTTCTCGTACGGAAGAGATTTATATACAAAAATTCTCTCCACTTTGGTAAGCCAGTAAGAAATTCTTCAGGTCCCTTTTCACCACTAAACTTTGAAACCTCAACATTGATGCCATAATCTCGGTCAGAAAATTTCCAGGTAACATCTTGGGGTATAACAGGATCACGTTGCACTCGGTGAGGTGTATCTTCAATCCGTAGAGCATTAAACTGAGGAGGTGGTGCAAATGGTCCTTCTTCGACTCGCATTTCAAACCTTTGCATAAAGACAAGAATCTTAGTTAGAGCATCTTGAGTCTCGTCAATGACCTGGTCATATTTTGCCTCATTCTTCTCAACCCTAGCATTAATTTTCTGTTGGTTCTCAAGTAACTCACAATACAATTTGTGCAACTCAGCATTGGTGATGTTACCTGTCATGGTTAAAGAAGTGCAAGAAATTTTCTCTAATACCACTTGATGCGGATCCGAGGAATCAAATCGCTTAGGCCCCACAAGAATGATGAAAGATCTCAATTTAATGGTTGAGTGGCATTCTTGTAAATTCAATAATAATCAAGTGCATGACTGACAGCATAACAAGTGATAGGGACAACTGAGATAGGAAAATTAAAAGAGAGGGGTGTTATGTAATTGATAAAGTAGGGAGGAACTAATAGAACACACTTTTCAGTACAGGGGGTTTATTTGTAAATTTAAGTAAATGTCCTTACTTGTAAATTCAGAAACCCAGTCCCCTTCTTCTTCAGAATAGAACACAAAACCAGCGCTAATGAAAGGACCTTGCGAGGGGCATAGTTCTTTCCTTGATGATCAATTCAGCCCACAAATTTAAACTGAGGATCACCATAGTATATTCTATCGAATCAAGCAATACTAATTGCAGACCTCAAGGGCACGAAGAGTAATTAACTTCTGCAACTCAGATCTGGGCGGTAGCTTTAGGCAGCCTGAGTCGCAAGTCTTGTTTCTCACAATAGGAGACTCAATAGGAGCCAAGATGCTAGGGTTCAGGTCGTATATGGGAGTGCTTCCTTCGATCAAAACCTCGACCCAAACAGATCTCACATGAAAGAGATCGATCCACTTCCTGTGGGCTGCAACTACTGCCAGAAACAGGGAAGCTACTGTAGCTCAGAGCAGGGTAAGGGAAAACCAGAAATAATAAAGAAGATGAAGAGGAAGAGATAAAGAAGAAGTAGAAGAATGGTAGGGAAAGGAGGAAAGAACTTCAGAGAGGGAGATAGCCATGGGTCACACCAAAAACAATTCTTCAACCAAGTTTTAAATCTCCAAAATTCTGAATTCTTCATATAAAGACAAGCAAAAATGGAAAATGGAAACTAACCTAGATAGAAACTGAATTAAATTCTCATTCAAATAAAAATCTACCAAACTAATTCTAAATCTAAAAAGGAAAGTAAATAAGGAAACCAAATCAAAGTTTTCCCTTCTAAACCCATCGCCCAACTGCATCATGTCACCAGGATGAGGAGTTATTTGGGAAGCAACCTCATCTTGAAATGGGAAAAGTTCTACAGAAACTTAAAGTGATGAAAATATTCAGAATCCACTCCCACTGGCTACCATTAAAATGGCACTGGGTTTTTTAAGTTATCTTTGTCCATTTGTTCCACAATATTACTTTTTCGTGATGATTTGGAGCCGCTTACAATTGTAGACAATTCCCAGAACAAGAACATCATATGGTTTTGATCATTGGGGCACCTCAGAAGAATTGAATCATTTGGGTGTTGATTTAATACATTCTATAGTCTCTCAATAAAGCAGCTTTACAGCAATAAATACTTTAACGACGACAGATAGTAATAAAGTTGGTCCCTACACAATGTCAGGTTCCTTATTATATTTCTAGTTATTGTACTACCACATTGTACTCTACTTTTTCTACTTAATAAACCATTACTTACCCACCAAATAATAATGATATAATAGGGGAAAAAAACCCAGTAACAATGACAAAAAATAAGTAAATAACAAAACCCTGAAGCCAATTGTCCATAGGTGGAGTGTTTAGAGGCTACAGGAAGTTCCTTTTTCTTATTTGTAATTCCACTTCACCAAGAAGGGGGAAAGTATATGGGTACTCAAGGGAACTCTTGGCTCTTGGAGATTCTCCACTCACAAAGGAAAAGTGTACAACTGTTTCATACCATAAAATTATAATGGATTCTAGGTTTCTCACGATCTCGTCTTCTAAAACATGAGTGGGAATATATTATATGGTTTCTCTGTAGAAGTGGTATAGCAGTATAAGAGAGTCGGTTTCCTAAAAGGACTGGTAGAATCTTAGTAAGAAACATGGAAGACATTTGGATAGAGTTGGGTTGAGCGCCACATTGAGCACCCATAGGAAGTTCGTCTTGCCGGAATCCACCGGAATAACCACCGTGTCTGAGAACTGCCCTTTGGACTGCGCCCATCCCGGCAGATGCTTCTGAAAGAATGCACAACCTCATCTGAATGAGTGCTCTGACTATGGCTGCCCTCCCTGGCGAGGAGCAGGTTTCTCCCTCTTCGCCCTCACCCATCTCCCCTTCTCCTATCCAGCCTCCTGTTCTCCCTGTGAGTTCAGTCTGGAATATTCATCCTGGCCTTGTTATCCCTTCCTCTGCTACTGGACTACCCCTTCATTTTATCCCGCCCTCTACGATTGGTGACTCACTTGTTCCCAAATGTGACTCTGGTTCATTGGATGCAGAAGCCTCCCACTGGAAGCTCTCGTTGGTTGGGAACTTTCTGGGCAGCTGCCCCCCTTTCACCTGGTTAAGCACTCCCTTATTGAGCAATGGAGAACTAAAGGCACTGTGGAAACGATCTTATTGGATCATGGCTTCTTCCTCTTCAAGTTCTCAGATGAACTAGACATGAACCGTATCCTTCTTGGTGGACCTTGGTTTGTTGGGTGGAAGCCGATTTTCCTTAGACCTTGGCATTGGCAATTGCTTCTCAACCGAGTTGATTATTCCTCCATTCCGCTGTGGGTTACATTGCCTGGCCTCCCTCTTCACTTCTGGTGCTCTGAGGGACTTAGCTCGATTGGCTCGGTTTTGAGGAAACCTCTGTATACTGATGCCAAAACTTGCCGAAAAGACCGGTTAGCCTTCACCAGAGTTTGCATTGATGTCTTCGCAGCTGATCCATTCCCTTCTTCGATCTCTGTCTAGAATGGCGACGATTCTTTTTCAACAAGAGATTCTATTAGACTAGAGACCTCCCCAGTGCCTAGTTTGCAAGGTCTTCGGCCATGACTCCTCCCTATGTTGCCCTAAGCAGCCGGCTTCTGAGATTCATGTGTTAGATTCCCATGTGCCTTTTCACCAACGTGATCATTCGATTATGGGAGATGAGCCTCTTCCTTTTCGATCTCCCAATTGCAGAAGAGCCTAGCGCCGCCGAAGGAATCGAAACCGCCGGCAACCTGCTACCATAGACACCAGAGAGACCCCCTCCATCCCTTCAGTCCCTGATAGCGCCTTGCCCGTTGGTCACAACCGATTCCTGGCTCTGCAATCTGATGTTGAGAGCCCTGAGTTGGCCTCTCCCAGCCGCTGCTTGTCCCCTGACAATACTTCTTCTAGCTGCAGCAGTCCTCTGAGACGTCGCACTCAAACTGTCTGCTCCACAGAAGAGGAAACTTCGGATTTCTCTCCTACTTTCTCTTGCTCGTTTGCTACTAACAGATCCCCCCTACTGATATCCTACTCTCCTAGCTCCAGGTGCTCCCTTGAGAAGATCCCTATCATTGTCCCGGCTTCTGCTCTTGATGGTCAACTTTCTTCTGAGCCTCTCCCAGGTGTCCTGGCATCCTGCCAAGTCACGACAAGCTTACGCTCCGAAATGGACAACTCTACCCCTCGCCCCTTAAGTCATGTCGGTACTTCAACTTTTGGGCTGATACCTCTCTCTATTAGCCCCACCCACCAAAACCTCATCGCACCTTCCTCTATTGGGCCTGAGCCCTCTCCTGAAACCCACAACTCCCTGGTCGCCTACCCACCTTTAACCCAGTCAGACCTTCATCCATCGGATCCGGTCCAGACTAACCCAACCTGCTCCTCTTCTTCTCCGCCCTTCATCCCCATACTGGTTCTCCGTTCCTCTGTGCCCAAGACTTCCACCAAGCACCCCCATCTCCCGAACAAGAGCCCCAACAAGACCAGTTCCTCCACTGCTTCTCACTCTTATTGGCGGAGAGGCAAGCCTAGCTCTCTCACTGCCTCTACCAGCCCCACCGCGTTGGAGCTTTCGTTGCCTCATACAAATCATGCCTAATGTCTCAAGGCCTGATTTGGAATGTGAGGGGTCTCAACGCCCCTCCAAAACAAGCTGTTGTTCGATCCATCATTAAGGATGTCCACCCTGGCTTTTGCTGCCTGCTTGAAACCCATATGAAAGACAACATAGCCTCCCGTATTGTCTCCTCTGTAGCCCCTGGTTCGTCGCTCATTTCCAACTACTCCCACCACCCAAACGGACGTATCTGGATAATCTGGGAACCCTCCAAGCTCTCAATTTCTCTGCTTTCCTCCTCTGCCTAATTTCTCCACCTTTCCATCACTGATATCACTACCAATTCCACCTTCATTTTTTCAGCCATCTATGCTTCTAACTGCGCTTCTGCCCGAGAGGTTCTCTGGAATGATCTCCGAAGCCTTGCCACCCTCATTGGCTATCTTCCTTGGGGTATGGGTGGTGATTTTAATATTGTCTGTTTCAGCCATAAGAAGCAGGGAGGGGATCCTATTGAGCTGACCCATAGTTATGCTTTCAATGATTGCATTGAGGACATCACTGTCAATAATCTCTGCTGGACAGGTATTCAATACACTTGGAAAAATAAAAGGATTGGTGCTTTCCGCATTGCCTGCAAATTGGACAGAATGTTAGTTAATGAGACTTGGTTCACATCCTTCCCTTCGTCTCATTCCACCTTTGATCCCCCAGGTATTTCTGACCACTGCCCCATCTCCCTGTCTATCCATCCATCAATCTCCTTTCATCCCAAGCCTTTTAAGGTTTTTGATATGTGGTCCTCTCATTCAGAGTTTCTCCCTGTTGTTAGGGAAGCTTGGAGCAAGCCAATCCAAGCATCCTTTTCCCCTCTCATAGCCCTTGCTAGGAAGCTTTGAAATGTTAAAGAGGCCCTTAAAGCCTGGAATACTAACTCCTTTGGGAAAATTACATCTTAGGTTATTGATTGCAGGAATTATCTCACTTCTATCCAGGTGTTGTTGCAAATAGATCCTCTCAACTCCATATTGGCTGAAGAAGAAAAAACTGTCTCAACTTCCCTCTATTCCCTCCTTGCCCAAGAAGAGAGTTTTCTGAGGCAAAAGGCTAGGATTAAATGGATGGAATTAGGAGATTCCAACTCAGCTTACTTTCATCGATCCATGAAGGCTAGAACAAACATTAACTCCATCCCTACATTGATCAACCCCAACGGATCCCATGTTCTCAATGATGATGGTATTAAAGCAGTTGCAGTTGATCACTTCAAAGACTTGTTTAATCAAGAGCTGAGGCCTACCTTCTCCATCCAGGATGACTTGCTAAACAAATTCATTCCTGCAAATCTGGCCAGTATGCTTCATGCTCTTCCTACTAATGGCGAAATTGAAGCAGCTATTCTCTCTCACAAGGCCAGCAAAGCCCCTGGGCCAGATGGCTTTAGCATGGGATTCTTCACTGCCTCCTGGGATATCATCAAGCTTGATCTCATCAAAGTTGTTAAGAGCTTCTTCTACAATCCCAGCCAGATCAAAGGAATGAGCCACACTTTCCTCTGCCTCATTCCTAAGAAAGGAGCAAATACCATGAATGACTTCAGCCTATCTCCTTATGCAATTTGTTATACAAATTCATTGCCAAGATCCTTGCCAACAGAATGAAGATGGTCATTGATCCGCTTGTCAGTTAAAACCAATCAGCATTCATCCTGGGTAGAAGCATTAGTGACAATATTCTCCTTTGCAACGAGATTGTGAGAGGCTTTGATAGAAAATCTCATGGCCCCGCTGCCCTTTTGAAGATTGACATCCACAAAGCCTTCGATTCTCTCAGATGGGATTTCATTATTTCAGTAATGGTCAAGATGGGATTTCCACAAGTGTTTGTCAATTGAATTCATCATTGTATCTCTACTCCCCGCTTCTCTGTGTTAGTGAATGGTAGCCCAGCAGGTTTCTTCTCAGCTTCAGTAAGGGATTAGGCAAGGATGTCCTCTTTACCCTTATATCTTCTCCTCAGCCTTGGAGGTGTTATCAAGAATTATTCAAGCTTCTACCGACCAGCAGCTTATCTCCCACATTTATAAGTGTAAGGCCATCAAGCTTCCGCATCTAGCTTTTGCTGATGATCTGATGATTTTCTCTAAAGCAAATACTACATCCTTGGAGGTTATCATGCATAGCTTGTAGCTCTTTGAATCTATGTCTGGGCTGTGGGTCAACTCGAGGAAGTCTATCATCTTCCTTTCTGGTGTTTCTAAGCCTGTTAAGGCTACCTTATTGGATCTAACTAGTTTCTCCCTTAGTCAACTGCCGGTTAAGTAATTGGGCCTCCCTTTGATTCCAGCCAGATTGTTTGCTCACCACTGCACTTCTATGCTTGATCTCATCAGGAAGAGGCCGCAATTATGGAAGGGCAAGCTACTATCCTTTGCGGGGCATCTAGAGCTCATTAGATCTATCCTTCAAGCTTCCTACATTTACTGGTCAGGGATCTATGGGCTGCCCTTGGCTACCATTGCCAAGCTTGAATCTATCTTTGCCGCTTTCCTTTGGAAAGGTTCCGAAAGCTCCAGATTCCTTCGCCCTCTAAGTTGGGTTGTTGTTTTCCATCCTAAATTTGAAGGTGGGTTGGGTCTGAGACGTATTTAAGATGTCAACTCGACTGGCATCATCAAGCTTATTTGGAAGCTGGCCAACAAGAAGAATGGGTCGATTGGGTTTATTCGGGTATCCTTTGCTCTTACTCCCTCTGGACTGCCCCCATCCCGGAAGATGCTTCTTGTGTGTGGGGTAAGATATTAGAGCTCAGACCGATTGTCTCCGAGGCCATCAACTATCACGTTGGAGACGGATACTCCACCTCTCTGTGGCTGGACCCTTGGCACCAGAAAGGTGTTCTTCTCCACCCCATTAGTGCAAGAACCATCTATAGTTCTGGCCTCCCAAAGCAGGCTTTAGTTCGAGATATTCTAACTTTGGGCAGGTGGTCTCCCCCAGCTTCCTCATCCCCCCAGCTAGATGATATTTGGTCATCTTTGCCTTCTATCTCTGATGCCCAACTAAGAAGGGGGGACTCAATTATCTAGACTCCCTCTACGACAGGCTCCTTCTCTTCCAAAGCTGCTTGGGACTTCATTAGACCTCGGGGCTCTACTTCCCTTTGGCATAAGATTGTTTGGTTCAAGCATCACATTCCCCGTCACAGCTTCACCACTTGGCGAGCTCTCACCGGCTGCCTCCCTACCTATGGCTTCCTCATCAAGCGGAAGATCCCTATCTCTCCCTCGAGTTGTCTTTGTGGGTCTACTTCTGAAGATATTGAGCATCTCCTTTTTGCCTACCCTACTTCCTCCTCCATTTGGAAAGGAATCCTCCTAAAATGCTGGCCCAAGAGCAGAAGAATCTTTCCTTTTCATAGGGAATGGCAATGGGTGGATGACTTTTGCTAGATCTTCCGTCTGCGACACTCTGGGGAAGCTCGCTTTTTGTGCTACCATCAACCAGATCTGGATGGAGCACAACCGCAGGAAATGGACCTCCGATTCTCGTACTCTTAGTCAGATTTGGGATTCCATCTCCTTTGATGTTAAAGCTAAGGCCTCTAAGATTTCCAAAAGTTGTATTGCCTCCCCTAGGAATAGCCACATTGTTGCATCTTGGGGCCTCTCTTCCCTGAGGGCAGCTCTTGTTCCCCTTCTTTTCCCCCCTTCATAGGGGTCTTGTATATTCTTCTTCTTCTTGGTAATAAATTATATTATTCACTCAAAAAAAAAAAAAAAGAAACATGGAAGACTTTAAGAGATACTCCTAAGAAACATGGAGAGTAGTTAAGGTGGTAAAAACTAGAAAGATAGGGGAGAGATGAGAGAGATTTACGGAGTTAGTTGGATGGCAAGAAAGGAGCGTCAGATTGTTATCTGTAGAAAGTGAAGCTGTGTATTGGAACAATTGAAGAAGTTAAGAGAGAGAGAGAGAGAGAGAGAGAGAGGCGACATATAGAATGGTGTAAGATTAGACTCTTATAGAAAGTGTGGTTGTGTTGGAATGGTAGGAGGTAGGGAATCACAGGAAAGTGGTTAGGGAGAGATTCTAGGAAGAATCAAGTAGTTTTTCTTTTTCCAATAATGGAGAGAGATCATGAAAAATAACTTGAATATGGGACAAGTATTTATTGGATTTAAAAAAAAAAAAATCCTATAAAAATGGTTGCAGAATTGTTTTAGGGGGCGATAGCCTTGTGGGAACTCACCCTCCTTTGGACATAGATTTCGAAAGGAACAGAAATATCATCCTATTTTTTCCAATGATCCAGTAGGGCTGTGGGGTGAAAAGGAAAAAAGGAAATCAAAAAGGCAAACCCCAAAAAGAAAAGGAGGTGGGGGAGGTGGGGAAAAAAGAAAGATGCGTCTGCAAATTATATGCCTCAGTGAACTCCAAAAGTAGGAGCTACTGCAACATAAGTAATATTGGGTATTGATCTTTCTCAAAGACTTCACAAATAAATGTTGTACAAGGGTCATATCTATAATAATTGATAAAAAGATATAGCCTTTTCTTCATATATGGTAGCAACTTAAAATGCTAATAACAAAACAGATGGAGGCCAAATGTACCTCGGCATTATGCCTGCCTGGTGGCACTGCATGCCCTGATGGAGCTGAAGGTAAGTTGAGCTCTGATTCCACATCCGATTCCTTATCAGGTTGAAGATAAGAGGGCACCCCATCAGAATCTGTCTCCATTCCCATGTCAGCTTCCAAGGCATCAAGCTCTGATCATAGAACCCAAAATAAAATTATACAGAAACTTTTTCTACGAAAGATAAAATTAAAATGAAGGCCCAAGGTTTTCCTCAAACAGTAGAAATTCATCAAAATATATTTTTGTGGCAGAAGAACAATGCGCACAATCATGTTACTGTATGATATTAAACTTACCACCCATGAGTTCTTCCTCGTCTATGTCATCAGGAACATTATAGCTTCTACCAAGAGATTCTTGAATTTCAGTGCTCACATCCATCAGGTCCATCATCTCATCTTGCATGTTCTATCATAAGAAGAATCAATTCTTCAATTTCATCAATTTCTATCTAAGATGTATAGAAACAAGGATAAGAAATACACACATCTATGTCTTGAATCTTCACAGTCTTCATCATTCCTTTCAACTCCTTGTTTGCAGACTTCAGAGCTGTCATCTGAAAAACACAGACAAGACTGAGCTTGTCAAAAACTTCAGTGACAACTCATATTACTGGATCCCTGAAAACTCACATCAAAAGATAGAAATATATAACAGAAACAGAGGTCCGACTTCCTAAAAAAATTGAAAACTAGGAATCTAGAAATTGAATGGAGATACTTAAATTCCCTTCTAGACCTTGGCTCAACCATCATCGGTGCCACCTAGTCTATCAATAAGGATGGTGCAATAAGCGGAAAACTTGACAAAATCTTTTTGACTTGTACAGTCTGATTTTGTTGTTGTAAGCATCCAACAAACAAGGGGTGTTTCCTTCTCTAATTTGCCCTTTCCTCCACAAGATTGATGTCCTTTATCTGCAAGAAAAATATACTTATCTAATAATCCTGATAATCACATCACACTAGCTTTGACCGATGTGACCAATGAGTTAGGGATCCCATATTGGGATTTTCTGTTTATAAGAATGGCAAAGGTTTCCTAAACAGTCCACTTAGTAAGCCTTACCTAAACAGCCCTAAAAATCTGCCATGCAACAGGTCAAATGGAGCCCAAATTTTGTGAACATGTAGATCCCAAGATCCCTACTCACAACGCCAATTAGACTTTGACAACTGGAAAAATAAATAAAGCTTTGAAAATCCTTGACTATAGGATGGTGTAGAATACCAAACTACCATAGTCGTACATGGACATACAGGGGGATGCATGCCAATACATGAGAGGGTATTTGGTTAAATAAGGCTCTGAAATTTGACATGTGGCTAATATAGATCATGTCCTTTCTATTCTACAGTCGGAATAGCCACATTGTTTGTCAAATGGTGGATCATTTATGAAACCCTTCAATGGTATCGGGGATGAATGTGCAACCACAAGGAAGAAACCAAGAAAACAATCACCACACAATACGAGGAATTTAACATGATTTGGCAATAATGCCCAAATCCACCTGAGAGAACCAAAGATTTTTCCCTATGCCAAAGAAACTCTCTACACTCTGCACCTCACAAAGTGATCTCCCCTTGTTTATGTCTAGGGTTTTTTCACACAGAACCAAACCTTACAAAAATAAAATCCCCACACAATTAAAATTTTACATGTAATGGACCCAAAACCTGACTCAATTACAAACACAAACCCAATAATAACTATGTGGACCCATATAATACAAGATAGACCCAACCACAACAATCTCCACCCTGGCTTCGATTCTACAATCCACCCTAAAGACGACTAGTGTTGTTTTCAATTCTGCAAACTGTCATTTTCTCTGCCTGTCTGACATATCCAACCAGCATGGCCCACACCCACACCTATGGCGTCCTTGCTTGTCCATCATAACCAAACCAGCACATAGTTTTTAAGTCGCCGCTAAGGCGTCGCCTTACCAGCGCCTTGGCGCTAATGCGGTCTAGAGATGATAAGGTAGAGCACTGCCTTATGTGAAGTGACTATGGCGGTCGCCTTATACTATAAGGCGCTATAAGAAATGAAAGGAGACGCCTCAGGACGACTTACGACAAAGGCGGTCGCCTTATGTGTTTTGTTTTTTTTAAAACACATTTTAAAATTGCTTGATGAAAATTCCAAATTACATTTTCTCATTGGCAGGTGTATAAGTTTGATGCACATGTGATGCATTGGATAAAAAAAAAATTTTAAACACATTTTAAAATTGCTTGATGAAAATTCCAAATTACATTTTCTCATTGGCATGTGTATAAATTTGATGCACATGTGATGCATTGGATAAAAAAAAAATTTAAACACATTTTAAAATTGCTTGATGAAGATTCCAAATTACATTTTCTTATTGGCAGGTGTATAAGTTTTTATGCACATGTGATGCATTGGGTCAAAAACTTTATATGACAAAACCCCAAATCGCATCTCTCAATCTCCACTCCAAGTCACAAAACCCCAAACCGACGGTGAGGTCCCTCACTCCCTTGTCCCTCCTCCTTTAATTCTTCTCCGGCGACTATTATTCTCCTCCAACAGCCTTCGGTGACCTCCGGCAAAGTTTCCTTCCACCTCTCTAGGTATGTTATCGTTTTTTTTCTAATTTCTAATTTTTCTTATCTACTTTGTGCACTTTTTTTTTTCTCTTTTCTTCTTTCTTCTCCCTTCTTCTTCCTTCTTCTTTCATCTTCATCATACACCATAAGGTTTTTTTTTCTCTCTTCTTCTTTCTTCTCCCTTCCTCTTCCTTCTTCTTTCATCTTCATCATACACCATACGGTGAGACTTGAGAGTCGTAAGTCGTAAATGTCATGGTTTTTAAGGCGGTAAGGCGATGGAGGCGTTTGAGGGTCTTTTGGAGCGCCTTAGCGATAAGGCGGGCATAAAGCGTCGCCTTATTGACTAAAGCGTTCCTGTGTAATTTTTTTATAAAACCAATCTATTTGGCTCAAATCCTAGTTGAATCCTATTACTCATATGTTAAATAAAGAAAGGTTCATATTCATACTAATGTAAGATATTCATCAAGAAAACAAATCAATAAAGTGAATAAACTAAGTTCATCTTCATCAATCATCAATATTCAATCATCAATCATCATAACATATTAACATATAATATAAATACATAATTATAAAATAAAATTATAAATATAAAGAAAAGAAGACATAAAAAATACAAGTATTTATTATACTTACCTCTATGATGCCAAAATGAGTGCCTAAGCCCTAAGGTCATCCACTATATTTCTACTCCTGTCAAAGAAGAATGAAGTTCACTGCTGCAGAGCAAAATGGTCACCTAGATCAGTGGTTCTTCCTTGTTCCTTGATTCCTTCTCAAAGCCCTTTCTTAAAACCCTTGACAAAATCCAAACCCTGTTTGTGAATCGTGTTTTTTTGTTTGTTTTGGTTATTTTTTGTGGAGTAAAGTTGATCCCATACATCTCAAGTGTTAACAAAATCATACACCTACCAATAAAAAATCTATATTTCAAATCTTCATCAAGTAATTTTAAAATGTGTTTAAAAAAAAAACCCATAAGAAGCCACTTCACGTAAGGCGGAGCATTGCCTTACCATCTCTAGA
Organism: Macadamia integrifolia; assembly: GCF_013358625.1. Lineage (NCBI taxonomy): Eukaryota > Viridiplantae > Streptophyta > Magnoliopsida > Proteales > Proteaceae > Macadamia > Macadamia integrifolia. The sequence continues at coordinate 41,563 of NW_024868554.1, read as the reverse complement.
CCGCATCAGCGCCTTAAAAACTATGGTAAGTGTAACAGTTTTTTTTTTCCTTCCTACGGTGAGACTTTGAGAGTCGTTACAGTCGTACGACTCTCATGTAACAACTCTCAAGTCTTTTACAGTTGAGTATTGTTTTTTTTTTCTTCCTACGGTGAGTCTTACGAGTTACTGTGTGTCTCTTCCTTCTTCCTAGTTACTTTTATAGTTAATGATAGCCGCCAGCCTCTGCTCCCTTTAAGTCTTTAACACACACATACACACACTTTGATCTGCTAGCTGTAATTCTGTATGCAATTCTCATATATGTTATTGTTTATTTTTTCTATGTTGATTGTTGAGTATTTTCTAATTTTTTCTTCCATTCTTTTCTAATCTGTCTTCTAATTTTTAAACTGAAAACTAGGAACCGAAAAATGCATGTTCTAATTTTTAAACTGAAAACTAAAAACTGTAATCTTCTCTAATTTGTCTTAATGTCTTCTATGTTGATCGTTGAGTATATATTTTTTTTTTCTTTTCTTATTCCGTCTTCTCAATTTCTCATATCTCTACATACATAAGTATACATCTGGGTTATTTTTCCTGGAGTATTTTTTCTTTTTCTTATTCTGATTTTCCCATATCTCTTAAATGGAGGCATTTGCTTTTATTACCTTATTACCTAATAGGCTAATATTCCCTTATAGTAGTAATATTCCCTTTTTTCTTATTCTGATTACCTTTTTACATTACAATGTTAGACAAAGAGACAAGTTGAATCCACTCATCTATAGAAACAATTGGTGGTAGCAGTGGGGGTGAAAATACAAGTATTGCTGTCACTGCACAGTCAATGATTGATCCAAGCGAGGATCCAAAAAAGAGAGCTAAATTAAATGATCCTAGATGGAAATATGGGTATTGGCCTGACGTATCAGATAGAAATTGGATTAAATGCACCCTTTGTGGGAAGGATGTCATGGGAGAAATAAAACGATTAAAGCAACATCTTATTGGAGGCTATGGAGATGTAGCCAAGTGTGCGAAAACAATGGAAGCAATTGCTAAAGAGATGAGAGATGCAATCTTGAAGAACCAGAAGAAAAGGAACCTTGATTGTTTGGATGATTTGGATGTTAGTGCTGAACCTACAGAAGTAACGGGACCACAACAGAATATAGTATCCGATTTGGGGTTTCATATCCCATCCCTAGCTCTGGGACAACTTTAAGAAGAAATAAAGCTATCATTCAAGCACAATCCAAACAACAAATAAGGGGTCCCATGGATAAGCATGTGAGGAGGACTCCTGAAGAAGTGGTTGCAGATAGGCGGGATAAAGGTCCATATCAGACAACAATGGAGAACCATGTAAGAGGAGAAGAAGAAAGAGATAAACTTTGTTCTTACTTTGCAAGGTGGGCGTATGAGAACGGTGTTCCATTTAATGCTTTGAAGTTAAGGAGTTTTGAGGAATTGGTAGAGGCTATTGGTCAATATGGACCAGGGTTCAAGCCCCCTTCAATTCATGACTATAGGGGGCCTCTATTGAAGTCTGAAAATGATAAAATTGATGAGTTAAAGGTGAAGTATCAAGGACACTGGAGGAAATATGGGTGCACACTCATGTCTGATGGGTGGACAGACAAGAGAGGAAGGCACCTAATTAATTTTCTTGTCAACTGTCCGGAGGGGACCTTTTTTTTTTTGCAGTCTATGGATGCATCTAACCAATCACAAATAGTTGAAATGTTATTTAAACTACTTGATAGTAAGGTTGAAGAGATTGGTGAAGATTATGTGGTTCAAGTAGCCTTTGATAATGTTGCCAACTATGTTGCAGCGGGTCGACCACTAATGGAGAAAAGGAAGAGATTGTTTTGGAGTCCATGTTTAGCTCATTACATAGACCTTATGATGGAGGAAATAGGAAAATTACGCTCCTATATGTCTGTTATATCGAAGGGCAGGAAATTAACTGCATTCATCTACAGGCACACTCGCCTTCTAGAAGCTATGAGGTAAAAAGAAAAAGGGGAGACTTAGTAAAGGCTGGAGTGACTAGATTTGCCTCTTCCTTTTTAAGACTCCAGAGCTTATACAAGCACAAAGAATCTTTAAAAAAATTATTTATTGATGATGAATGGTCCCGTTCTAAGCTTGCATCTACAGAGGCAGGGAAGAAAGCTTCAAAGACTATGTTTGCTACAATATTCTAGAATGGTGTGATGGATTGTATAAGAGCATCACAGCATCTTCTTCAACTCTTGAGGATTATAGATGGTGATGAGTTGCCTGCTATGCCTGAAATATATATAGCAATACAAGTGGCAAAGAACATAAAAAAAAAAATTGGAGACAATGAAAAGAAATGGAAGAAAATCATAGCGATTGTTTATCACCGTTGTGAGACTATGATGAATGGACTAATATATTTAGCTGCCTTTTTTCCTCAATCCAAACAAGTTCTTTAAGGCAATAGCAGATAATCCAGATAATGAGTTGGACTTAGCTAAAAAAGCAAGTGATGCCTTCAATAATGTTCTTGTAAGGTTGGTGCCTGATGAGACCTTGCAAGATAAGATCATTCTCCAGATTGCTGAGTATACAACTGCTCAAGGAAGTTTTTCAAAGGACATGGCGATTAGACAAAGGGACAAGTTGAATCCTAATAAGTATATTTCCTTTTAAAGTTCTAATTAGTTTAGAACTTTGTATGTTGATTTTTTACTTAACTTATTTTTTTTATTTATTATATATTTAGTCTCTTGGTGGTCTTGACATGGAAGTACTACTCCTGACCTTTCAAAACTTGCATTGCGCATACTTGGTCTTTCTTGCTCATCTTCTGGTTGTGAGTGCAATTGGAGCACATTTGAATTTGTGAATATTGAGTTCTGAGTACTTGTACTTCACTAAATATGGTTTTATTGAAGATAAGTAGATAACCTCATATTATTAATGTTTTTCAAATTCACATCGAGAAGAGGAATAGGTTAGAGCATCAACGGTTAAATGATCTTGTCTACATTCAGTATAATCGCCGACTTCAAGCAAGGTTCCAAGAAATAAAAGAACAATGCAGAAACTACAATCCATTGTTGTTTGATGAGCTTAATTGGAGTAGTGAGTAGATGATTGGTGAATCAGAGGATGAATTAGTTCATCCTGAGAATTATCTCACTTGGAGAGATGTTGATAGAGCACTTGGGGCATCTTCATCATATCAAGGCCACAATAGACCAAGGAGGGCTCCAACATCTACCAATGGAACTAATCTTTGCTATACCCGGCATGATAGGACGGTTGAGCTTGAGGATTCTTCAGATGAAGAAGTGGATGAGATGAGTGAAGAGGATATTCGTGATGATGAAAACATTGAGGACTATTATGGCATAGCTCCAAATGATGCAAGTCAACAACAGAATGCAGAAGAAGAAGAAGATTTTAATTTAATTACTGATTTGGATTGAAAGTCTTTTGAGTCTTTGAACTTTGAAATATTTTGAGTCTTTGAACTTTAAAGTTTTTTAAGTCCTTTAACTTTTAAGTATTTGAATTTCCTTGTTTACTAAATTTTTAGCATTTTAGTTTATTTTATGTTTTTTCTTCATTGAAGTTTTTTAGAATGATTAAGAATCCCCAGGTTAGTCACTTCTCATCCATTGAATTTGGCATCTCGATTTTTACTTTCGATGTGTTTTAATTCTACGTTCTTAATTACTTCTTTGACAGGAGTTGAAATATAGTGGATGACCTTAGGGCTTAGGCACTCATATTGGCATCATAGTGGTAAGTATAATAAATACTTGTATATTTTATGTCTTCTTTTCTTTATATTTATAATTTTGTTTCAAAATTATGTATTTATATTATATGTTAATATGATTGATGATTGATGAAGATGAACTTATTTTATTCACTTTATTGATTTGTTTTCTTGATGAATATGAACCTTTAATATTTATTTAGCATATGAGTAATAGGATTCAACTAGGATTTGAGCCAAATAGATTGGTTTTATAAAAAAAATTACACAGAATTACTTTAGTCAATAAGGAGATGCTTTATGCCCGCCTTATTGCTAAGGTGCTCCGAAAGACTCTCAAACGCCTCTGTCGCCTTACCGCCTTATAAACTATGAACCAACATGGCTCACAGTCCCACCTGGGGTATCCCATAACTAAATGCTGCCGCACGATGTGACGTGGCTTCACCTCTCCTACGACTACAAGTCTACAACCAGCTCTGAGAGATCAGAGCCACTCATCAAATCCAAAGCGAAAGACACTAGCTTCTTTTCAAACTTGCACTTGTTCAACGTATGAAACATATATAGTCTCTATTATCTACATACACCTCTTGCCTGAGTTTCAATAGTAGTTGCACCCATAGTTATTAAAGCACTGGTAAGGCACTGTTAAGGCAACGCCTAGAAGCTGAGGCGGACCAGAAGCCGTAAGGCAGTAGTCCGCATTAAGTGTATCACGTAAGGCGGCCGCCTTATGATAGAAGGCGCTATAAGGCGACACCTTAATCGCCTTATGACGCCTTATAACCATTTTATAATTTATTACTTATTTTAAATTGCTTTAAGTAGATTCCAAATATCGATTTTTTATTGGTTGGTGTATGGTCATGTTAACACTTGAGATGCATGGGATCAGCTTCTAACAACTAAAGTTACTCCACCAAAAAACCAAAACAGTGAAACACGATTCACAAAGGGTTTGGAATTGGATTTTGAGTAAGGGTTTTGAGAAGAAGAACCAGGCGACCATTTTGCTCCGGCTTCTTATTTAAGTCTTTCTTCTCCGGCAGCGGTGAGCTTACTCCGGCGAACAGTCGTACCCACTCTACAGGTAAGTTTTTGGTTTTTTTTTTTTTTCATCTTATTTCTTGTTCATGCAGCTACGGTGACTGTTTTTTTTTTCTTTCTTTTCTTCTCGCTTCTTTCTTCTTCTTTCTTCTTCTTTCTTCTCACTTCTTTCTTCTTCTTCTTCTTTCTTCTTGCTTCTTGCTTCTTTCTTCTTCTTCTTTCTTGTTTCTTCTCGCTTCTTTCTTCTTCTTTCTTCTCGCTTTTTTCTTCTTCTGTTCTGCAACTTCTTCATATGCGATACCTATTTTTTTTTTCTTCTTTCTTCTTCATTTTCTTATATTCTTCACTGAGCGGATGAGCTATTGAGCTCTGTACCCTTTTTTTTTTGTTCCTATCTCTTTTTTTTTTTTCCGTTCTTCCTTCTTCTCCCTTATTTCTCTTTCTTATTCTGATATTCATTCTTCTTCTGTTCTGCAACTTCTACATACGATACCTGTTTTTTTTTTTTTTTTTTCTCCTTCTTTCTTCTTCATTTTCTTCTGTTCTTCACTGAGCGGATGAACTCTGTACCCTTTTTTTTTCTTTTTCCCTTCTTCTTTCTTCTCCCTTATTTCTCTTTTTTATTCTGTTCTTCATTCTTCTTCTGTTCTGCAACTTCTGTAGAAGATACCTGTTTTTTTTTTTCCTTCTTTCTTCTGTTCTTCCTGTGGGTTGTGGTTCTATTTTTAATTAATTAATTCAATATTTCAATATGCTTATAGCCTCTTATATGCAGCAATATATTAGTTTATTAATGCTTAGCTTATTCTGTTAGATTGCCATTAAGTAGGTCATCAGTTGGACAGTTGCTGAATTGCATTTTGTTCTTAATCTGCCCTATTTTGATTTCAATTTTTAATTTTGTTTGCTAGTTCTCAGCTCTAGTTTAGTCAGTGTTTTCAAAAGCCTAAAACAAATCAATCTTCTATTGTCTTTCTTCAACATTTCTTATAAGTTTCTGTTTTCTGATTTTGATTTCAAATTAGTGTTTAAGGTTCAAAATATGGTTAATATCTAAATCAGTTCATTATTTTGTTGCCCTTTGAGCCTTTTAAAGATTCTTACCATTGAATTCTGTTCTTAGTGACTTAGTCTAAATTCAGCTTCCTTATTCAAGTTGGATTTTCCATTAGAAATCTGTCCATGAAACTTAATTCATCTTTTGATGAAGATGAACTTAGTTTATTCACTTTATTGATTGGTTTTCTTGATGAATATCTTGCATTGGTATGAAGTATGAACCTTTAATATTTATTTAGCATATGGATTCAACTAGGATTTGAACCAAATAGATTGGTTTTATAAAAAAAAAATTACATAGGAACGCTTTAGTCAACAAGGCAATGCTTTATGCCCACCTTATCGCTAAGGCGCTCCGAAATACCCTCAAACGCCTCTGTCGCCTTACCGCCTTATTAACTATGGTTACACCTATTTCAACACTCCTCAAAAGTTTGTACAGATTCCCCTCCAAAAATCTTGAGAACACCCTTAAATAAGCATCTGAAACCTCTCGAATCCAGTGTTCCCAATCAAATTCTTCTTTAGATCCAGCACATGCCTCCCATAATCAAAAATTCACACAATCCCATCAAACATGGGAATCCATACAATCCCAATGCTAGCAATCTTGCCTTTTGCATTATTTGTCATTTTGATAGCACCATTACAACATGTAGCAAATTGATCCCTGATTGGACACATGAAATGATTCAAATGAACCCGAATATAAAAAATCCTATCTGAAGTTTCTACACTTGATGAAGTAGTGAGAAGGATGTCTCCATCACTCTGAAACCCTTCCACAACAACATTTGATGATTTATCTCCATCACTCCTTATCCTCTTCTTTTTTATTGTCCTTACATTTCAACAATTCCTCTTTATATGATCTTCCTCCTTGCAATAATAGAAAGCAATTTTGCAACCTTTCGACTTGGAGCAACCCTTGTACTTGTCAAACTCCTCCAGTTTCTCATTTGATCTGCCTCTCCCCTGACTACCAACTGTAACCAAAGCACTACACTCCTCCACATCCTCATTGTTATTTTTTCACCGTGTCTCATTCATTGACAAAGCAGCAATAACCTCGTCAAGTTTGAGAGTATCCTCACCAAACAATAGTGTAGTCACAATATGATCAAATGGAGGTAACGGCGCCAAAAAGAGAAGTGCCTTGTCCTCCTCTTCGATCTTAACATCTAAAATTGACAATGCCGTCAATATCTTGTTGAACACATCCAAGTATACCTCAAATCTCTATCCCTCTAACAACTGAAGGCTACATATTTGTTTTTTAAAAAACATCCGATTGGTCGATGACCTAGACTTGTACCTACTCTAGCTTCGCCCAGACTTACTTTGGATCTACCAACCAGTAATCTCCCAAAGAGTGTTCTCCACAAGATACAACTAGGTCGTGTTGTTTCCTAGATACTTCAACTCTTGCCACTCATCCTCCATCTTCTTCGGCTTTTCCAATTTCTTCCTGAGAGCCTTGATTGTCCCCTCTTGAAGTCATTATGGCCATTGAAGCCTTCTATTGAGAACCTTGAAGCCTTCACCGCAATCAGATTTACCAGATTTGTTCCCTCCATGCCCGCCATCGACCTCAATGAACTTGATTACCGTTGATCTTTGCACCTACCCACAAGATCTTCACCAACAAAGCGGAATATACCTGATCTGACCCTTCCACAGAATCCAAAACGCCGAAAAAAACTTCAGCCTCCGTTCCACATCTCTTATACAAAATCAGATTTTCCGTACAAAATCCAAACATGTATGGAGCTGGCTCAAAAGTTTTTCAATTTCCTTCATATCACACCATACAAGACAATGACTACCACCCTTCTTTTTCGTATAGTTCTCCTTCCCTTCAATTCTTCATACTTATTTATTTCCTCTATAAAGATCTTCCTTGGTGAAGAACTTATTCCTCTCCTTCTCGGACTAAGTGTAGTCTTCTTTCCTTTTGTTTCTTCTTTATGGGTTTCAAACCCACATTTTTTTCCTTCTCAATGCAACCTCTTTCTTCCTCTTTTACACAAACACACATGCCGTAAAAGAAAATAAGATCCACACACTTCTTAGGAAAAAAACAATCTATTTGTGTACCTTCTTTTACTCTCCTTACGCACCGACCTTTCCTCAGATATCCATACACACAACACGAGTAATTTAACGTGGTTTAGTACAAATGCCTACATCCACCTAAGAGAACCAGAGATTTTTCACTATGCCATAAAAACTCTCCACCTAACAAAGTGATCTCCCCTTACTTATGTCTAGGGTTTCCACACAAAGACAATATATAAGAAACCTATAAAGAAACCCAAAATCCCCACACAATTACAATTTTACCCCCGTAGATGTAATGAACCCAAAACACGACCCAATTACAAACATAGACTCAATCATAATTATGTAGACCAATAGAATACACGACACCCAAGTCCCAACCCCAACAAATGGGCCATGTAAAGGCAATTTCCCTTTATAGGAATATGCAACCATTTCTCATATAGTGTATGTTAGGGGTGTAACTTTTGCCTTGTGAACCCAAGCCCACTCTGAGCCTGGACTAAGCTTTTCAGCCTGCATGGCGAGTCCGGGTTCAAGCCTTAGACTGAGCCCGGCCCAGCCTGACCCTAATTAATCTTTTTTTTTTTTTTTTTTTTTTTTGGGGGTTGGGAGGTTTGAAAGAACTTTGAAGTTTGTTTATGAACCAATTTTCATTTGAAAATGTCTTTATTTACATGTTATTGATATATTGTGGGTCTATGTTTTCTTGATTTATTATAATATGTTAGCAATATTTTTAAGAATGATTGATATTGAATATTTAAACTTTTTTCAGCACATATAAGGATACAAAAGACAAAAAAAAAGGGCCCGGTCTTGGTAAAAATCAGGCTCAATAAGGGCCAGCTTGGCTGGGCTGAGATATCTCAGCGCAACCTCAGGGCTGGGTTGGGCTTGGGTTGAGCTAAGAGGGCTCAAGGTTGGGCTGGGGTTTCAAAAAACCTGGCCCTGTTTCACCCCTAGTTGATGTATTGTTGGTGATTAAAGAGATCCAAGCCGGTAGGTGGTTTTAAGCGAATCTAATCAGCCAACTTATTTGGGACATATGTGTCAAGCCCAAGAAATGGCCTAAATCCGTTGAGCCCCAAAGGTTGGGCAAGAAATGGAAGAGGCATTGAGGGGGTATGTCTTTAGTCCCACATCAGCTAGGGAGAATGATGCAGAGCTACTGATAAAGGGTGGCCTCCTTAACTTGGTATGACGCGTTTTAAAGCCATGAGGCACATGGGCCAAAGTAGACAAGATCATGCTAACGGTAGAGGGCTGGGTCATTACAATATGACCTTTCAAATGGAACCCATAAACAAAACACCTTGGATTGATGAGGAAATCGACATTTCACATGGTGTGAGCCAAGACCACTAAAAAGCATGATGGTACTGAGACTCCATAGCCCTAAAAAGCATAATGGTACTGAGACTCCATAGCCCATATTTGAAGTACTAAAATATTTACTAAATATATCTCTGCTTAATGCTTTGATATTTGTGAAGCTAGTCATACACAGGAACAAATGAACCAGAAACAATGATTAGAAAAAAAAAGAGGAAAATGAGTAAGTTCTTTAGTACATACAGTCTGTTGAGCGTCTTTGAGTCCCTCAGAAGCAAAGGCAACCTGATCAAGATTGAATGTCTGATTGTAGAGCATATCACGTTGTCCTTCATACCTGACCATAAGAATCTAGTTGAAGTGAACTCAATGTCTAAAAGAAAAAATAAATGTCATAATTTTCAAATTTTCAATAAGAACTTATTTATAAGCCAGTTGAGAATTTTCAGGATGATTCTATTCCAGTATACCATCTGAATGTATATGGTGACATTTCGACATTATTTCATTATTAACTGGCATCAAGATGGAATGCCCCTTATTGTGTTCTTAGATATATATATATATATATATACACACACACTTTGGACTCCAACACAAGAAACCTAAAGAAATGATCAATCATAAATTACTGTTCAAGTTCTTAAGCACCTGAACATCATAGTAAATAGAGAAAACCTCTAGTTCCTGTAGTAATTTATTTTATAAAACTGAAAATCTAAATAAACTCTCTCACACCAATGACCAAACTTAAACGTATAGTTTTGCATATATTGCAAATGTAACAACCATGTTTTGCAGAGACCAAGATTGGGTCGTTATGGGCCCACAAAAATGAAAAATAACTCAAATTCAACGATCAATGACAGTTTCGTAAATATCTAGAACACTTTAGGATCCTTTTGGGAAGCAAACAGAACTTAGGACAGAATTGTAAATAAATTTGAAGTCTGGTATTTTAAATGGCCTGGGGATAATTTAGAAAAAATAAATTAAAAATTCTTCCCTTGGTTGTAATTAAGAAGAATTTTCTTCTTCTTTCTCCACATTAACAGAACCAGTGGTAGAACTGAACCAAACAAGTGAAGTATAACAGCTCAAAGACAATCTGGATGATGCTGAAATTTTAGGAAGGGAATTGCACAAAGTAACTAATCCACAGCCAGCAATAATTAAATAATAGAAGTTAAGATGCTGAGATGGAACAACTATAGTGAAACCAGAAAACAGAGCAGAAAACCTACATCTCACAGTATAGAAGAACTAACAGTCAAATAGTGTTAGGCAACAAGAAAGAGAATGTCGACGGAAGACTAACTATAAAACCTGAAGTTGAACTAGCAAGTAGCGAGTGAGTTACGAAGACAAGACAGCAAAAAATTACTCATAAAACAGGGGTTCTGGAAAGTCTAAACAGAAAGAAGAGATAAGGGATGGCTGGAAGGATCTTACCTGAGAGGAATTCAGTCCTAAGTTCAGTCAAGAGGGAAAGAGATAGAACCATTGTTCTAAATCTCAGTCAAAACTTGAAGTTCTAAACAAAATTTTCTAGTTGTGAGCTAGCCCGAGATGAGATGCATGGTCGGATTCAATTTGTAGCTGGTTTCAATCTGGTTTCGACAATATTTCAATTATTTCAGTAATTCGACCAGTTTCGACTGAAAAGTGCCAAGTTTCGATCAACTCTGACCAGTTTTGAACTGCCCAATTTCGACTAGTTTTGACATGTCGACTTTTGACCAGAAAATACCAGGTTTCAACCTGGGTTCGCAGGTTTTGGCCCATATCTCAGTTTCAAGCTGGGTCAAAACCTGCCTCAAGATCGAAATTCTTATCCATGGATAGAACCAATTGGGCAGCCTAAAGTTTTACCCAAGAACAAGCAACATCCACGAAACATCCATCCATCTATATATATATATATATATAGTGCTGATATAGCAACCCCAAGTTTAATGGTTCCTTCTGGAATCCAAGTTAGCCAGAGAAGGGAAAATCCTTGTGGTCAGTAATTAATTCATATCAGCAGCCTAAGAGCCCTCTGATTAGAATTGGCAGGCACGGGACTATGACACAGTCTTCTGACAGAAGGGGAGTCTATTTACAGCCATCTACAAGGGGCCACCTGAGCAAGAGCCTTTATGAACTGTAAAGACAGCCAGAGTATTAATTCTAGATCCCTTCAATGAAAGAACAACAATGCCAGGAAAAAATTCTTTGCAAATTAGAAGTAGAGGTGAGGTTGACCATTTAAACTGAACATCAATCTAAGCTACAACTGTAGCAAATGCAAATAAGCCCTAATGCCTTGGCCTCAAGAAGGGGAAGCCGAAAATACAAGATGAATATAGTCAAGAAGATAATTAGGGAAAACAAAGGAGACCCCCTCCCCACCTTAAGATGTTCGTCTTCCCAGTTCCCTACCTAATCTAAAATTTGGTTTTATTTCATCATCTTCTCTTTTGATAGGTCACCATTGTTACTGCGAACGGAGGTTGGAAGGAGAAGGGTAAGTGTTTACTATTGGCATCTGGTTGTAATTTCTTTTGAGAGGTAAGGAATTGCATGTTTAGGCAGTACCTACATGGTTTAGGATCAATTGGTGACGAATCAAGGAAATTGTTAGATGGCAAGGAGCAAGGGAATTAATCTATATAGAGGAAAATTTTCTTTTGGTAAGTAAATTTCTGTATTTTTCAGGGTTTGAATACAGAACTCAATCCAGCTGATGTAACACACTGGATTTAAAAACCCCTCAGTCCTAGAGGTGAAAATTAACTTAGTAAGATGAAGGGATAAAAGTAGAAGCAGAAACTGTAGATGCACAGTTGAACAGATGCGTACAGTTAGGTATAGCTGTGTAGAAGGGGACACAGGCAAGAGAGATGAATAGGTACTAGATCTAGGTGGCTTATATGTGTGGGTAAGGTCCCACATAAGGTGAAATATCTAGGGCAGAATGCCCAGAAAATTGAATTTTTCCCTGTGGGCCCCAATACTTTGTAGGGTTATTTCACCCATTCCCACCATGGATAAAGGCATGATCAAAGGTTCTAATGCAGTTGGTTTCATGTCGAAACCTATTTTCTTTGAAAAGTTATTTAAGTTTAAAAGAGGGAAAAATAGATTTTTATAAAAGTACTTTTGCCAAACAGACCCTAAGGTAGGGTCTGTTTAGCTTATAAAATGAGAAAGGTCGACTGTTTCTCCCTTTCTTTTGTTGCTGAGAATACAAGAAACAGAGAGAAGAAAAGAAAAGGAAGAGAAGAAAAAGGACGGACGGAAGGAAGCTACTGCTGCCCTGCAGCTGCTACTGCCCTGCTGCGGCTGCTGTTGCTGCAACTGTTGGTGCTGTTGCTGCCTGCGGCTGCTGCTGCTGTGCACACCAGTGCAGCTGGTGGTGTTGCGACTGCTACTGCTGCATACTCCCAGGTGCTGCTATGTTGCTGCCATATTTGGGAGCTGGAACATAGGTCATACGGCTGATGGTGGACCCTCCTGCTCACCTGAAACCTGTCGGGAAGGTAAACCCTAACCCTAAATTGTGAATTTAACTAAAATAGGAGTCGGTTAAAGGTACGGGAGTACAGAAGTGAAATTAAAGGTAGGGTATTGCTTGTGAGCACTTAATACAGTCTCCTACAGCAAAAGCACCAACTATGAAACCCAAATTGGAACTCGAATGGCTATTGGACTGTCCCAAAAACCCTAAATCATAGGGCTTTTCATAATTGAATGAAATTGGGTGAAATTGGTGGTTGGAATTGCCCACACATGACTCCAATATTGCCCAAGGATGAACAGTATAATTAGTAGACATACTCAGGGAGTAAATTGAGTTAAATTGGGACCCAATTGACCCCAGTTGACCCTATGCCTAGTAAAGGAACCCAAATTGGAAATATATAGGAGTTCCATAAATTTTAATTAGCCCAATTAAATGTATATGAGTAGTGAATTAAATGGGATGGATCTCTGTCTGTGCAGTTGGATAGAAATCCCAGTTAATTCCCAAGAAAAGCCCTATTGGGAACAATTGAACTGTATTAGGACTTGGGTGAATTGGACTGTAATTGACCAATAAAGCATCCCACCCATGTTTGACAATATAAGAAGACCTAGTAGGAAGAAAATGGAAGATCAGAACCTGGGGAATCTGCCTGGCAGATTCTGTCCACAGATGGGCAGAATTCTGCTATTTGCAGACCATGTCCAGCAGGCTGGTCCAGCCAGCTGGTGGTCTCAGACTATACCTACCGGATGGGATCCAGAATCACTGCTGAACTTTCCCCAGTGTTGGATATGGCCTCAACTGCCTCGGGAATGAATATTGGGTATGAGACCTGATCCAATTGTGACTCAAGAAAGGGTGAAAATACCCTGGGTAAGAAGGAATGAAATGTGAGGGTGTCTGTGTGGACCAAAGGGCTAGGAAAATTACAGATCACTTTAGTTTGGTATCGAGAAACCAGTACCCCGTAGTTTGGTCCTATTAAGTAAATAGGAAATTCATGGTTGTGTGGGTCAAGTAAGTGACCTACACAAGTGTTAGGAAGCTGAGCTGGTAATTTAGGTCAGTTGGTTGGGGAAGATACTGATCTGGATCCGTACCTCTACTCGACAGCTAGGTTGGATTCCGGTGAGGGAATTCATGAAGATCTTTGAAATTAAAGTTGTTCTAGGGTAGTGAAAGACTAAAACTAAATTTAAATTTTGAATTGTTAAAATTAGGAACTTAAGATACTAGGCGAGGACACGCATTAACGGGAGTCACGGGAATTCATCGAAAGACATCGGATTCGGGTATCAAGGTGAGTGGGTATTTGTTTTATTTTACGGAGTGTTTCATATATATTTTGATGTTTGCCTGCTCATGTGGAATGTGACGATTACCATGTTATGGATTTATTTTATATAAAATTATATATTTCACATGTTGCATGTTTTTACCAACTTTCATTTGATCAAGGTTTTGTGGATGTGTAATATGTTAGTTGTGTGGTGATGGTTGTAATATTGACGGTCTGAGGCACAATGTGGCCGAGGTTCTTTCCGGTATTGTGGGCTTAAAGGTCAGTGTAACAGTTGTGATCACGGATATGTGATTGGATGCTATGGATGTTATGAATGCTATGGATGCATGTAGATGCATATGGTTAGGACTTAGGATCACATCTCAGTGCTATAACCCCTTGCCAATAGTGGGTAAGGTATTGGCTAATCCCACTCGGTGGTAGGTCGCAGAGGACTACTAAGCCCGGATATGACGTACTATATTCTGAGAGGGCAGAGCATCGTACGACGTACTGTACACATAACTGTCAGACAGCATGGGGGGCACGATGACGGTGTGGGATTCCGAGACCATGGCTGTCAGGGGTTACTATTTAAGGGTTGGCTGGGGGACCAAGATTCTTTCTGGGACTAGCTGACTCCTGCTTGCAGCTAGCTTGTATCTCCGAAGCCCGACATACTAGAGAGGGGATGCCACCTATGCTGCTTATAGCACTTATATCCATACTTATTGAGACTTAGTAATTAGAATGGATAAATATAAATAAAATGGATCATGTGGCTATGCATCTGTGATATTACTGAGAGTGTGTGTTGGTTCCATGATGTTGTGTGTGCTTGTAGGCACACCCGTCACTGGGCTTGGGAAGCTCACCCCTCGTTGATTACTATTTTTAGATTGTGGAACCGGTGATGAAGCAGGATTGGACTTTGGCGGCAGTTGTGAGGCCCATGTCTATGAGACACTGGGTTGCTGATGGATTTCATTACTGTTATTCGGTAATTTCTTTTGATGTACATTGATTTTATATGTAAGAGGTAAATATTACACATGTGGGTTGTCAACAAATGAATTTGGTATATTTGTAATTTATCATTTTAATACATCACCAGTGTTATTTATATGATTTTATTAGCGTATTCTGATCTTAGTTGTGATCTTGATGGCATTTGTGAAATTAAGGTACTGCATCTGTGATCCTTGAGGATTAGGCTGACTGGATGTGGGTATCCAGTGCCACATACCTTGGCCAAATTTGAGGCAAGGTGTGACAGTTGTTTCTGTTAATGGTTCTCATGACCATAAGCCTAGATTCTAATCTTTTCTTCAAAATTAGAGACCAATCGCTTCCAATGATTGTTAAAATCCATTCTGCATTCAAACACTACCTCTATTATAAACCAGCTTAAAACCATACTTATACTCCAAAGAGACCCTCTAACCAAGATGCTTCCTATACTCACATCCCTTTTTATCCTAGCCCAATTCAAACCAAAAGCCTAGTTTTCAAAAATCCATTTTAGAGCAATTCCAATACTATGCCGAGTGGGATCCCCCCCCCCTTTCTTTTACTTAAACATCGCTCTATAAATATTACAAACCCAAATATTTTGCTCCTAATTTTTAACCCCAAAATTCCTCGCCATATTCTACAGTCTCAATTTTAAATTCCTCATCCAATAAAACTTTGTTCACACATCATACTTATCCTTCGGAGCCTGTTATTGATCAAATATAAAAACTTGTGAAGAATTGAAGCTTCGTCACGGAAAGAAAAGATACGATTCGAATAAGACGTAGTTCCAAACATATCCATAGAATACCTAGATTTAAGGAACTTGCAGGTTTCCACAAGTTAGGGGTCCAAGGAGAAACTTTAATGAATATTTGGGTTCAAGACCCATGCTCCAAGCTTGTTTCTAAAGCCATAATTATATTACTACATGATTTACAATATTGTCAATAGCAAGAGTAAAGAGTTTACAAATGAAAAGCAGCAAAAAAGGCACTTACATTCGCCTTTGCTTGAGAACCCTCATAGCCCGAGCTTTCACAGCTTCCTGTGCAGGACCAGGCCGTGTTTTCTTGATCTGTTCTCTGTATCTAGTAAGCTCAGCATCAAGCCTTTTGACCTTCTCATCAACAGTTTCACCTCTTTTATTGATCTGAAAATAGTTATGCATCAGTAAAGGAAATATCATACAAAGAAGGTTATAGGTGACTTGTATATATGACAACCCATACATAGAAGTATATATGAAACAGACATTGCACTTAATGTCAGAAAAGTATTCAAAATTTTCAGAGAACATTTGATGCAGTTATGCATAGAGATAATTAAGGATTTTTCGTCTTTTTATTGGAGTTATTTTTGTCCACTTGTATTCCCTTTCTCATCTTTCAACCTTTCATTTCTCCCCTCCCCCAACTCTGTGTGGACTTTTTTCCTATTCCGTTGCCTTTTTTATGGATCCATGTAGCCAAACCCATTAAGTTGGGATAAGGCTGAGTTTTTTGTTGTTGTCGTTTGTATTCCCTATTTTATTCTTGTTTAGTAGTAGTAGGGGTCCAAGTTGGTTTGAACTCCATCTTCAGTTCGGTTTCAAGATAGGAATAGGTTCGTTTTGAGTTTTAAAATACAAACATACAACCAAGGATTAGAAATTTGGATTGAATTGAACTTGAAGGAATTTACCAGCTGGTTACTGATCATGAGTCCTGCTCGATTCCAGAATCCCTCCTTCAGGTCTGGTCCTTCTCTCTTTTATTCTTCTTCTGTTGGATTGTTTCATCTTATTTACTGCTCCCTGTTCCGATGTGAGTTTTGGGAACCTATAGAAATTGATAGAATCCTCTGGTTGTAAGACCGTTTGATTTGAAATTTTGGGGTTAACCTCACAACCCCAGGGCAACCCGACACCTAGGATCTTATCTACCCAAATCATCTCTATTGTGAGAACCATGACCTGCAACTAAACTGTTCTAAGTTTACCATCAAACAAAACTTGCAATTCGTGACCATTGAATTGATATATTTGGGGATTACAGACCTGCAATTTGGAGTCCTATTTTTTTTTTTTTTTGGGGGGGGGGGGTGTGGGGCTGGATCGTTCCCAAGGAATCCCTCTACCGCTGGCATCTCGTTTCTATCATGAAGTGGTGAGGAAGAAGATAAATTCTTCTTTCTTAATAGCTAGACCACTAATATTATTTACATAAAACCCCCTGTTTCTGATTTTCTTTTAGTCTTATCCCCACTAATATTTCAAGTACAGATTAATCCCCTCTCCATACTTGAAATTGTTGATCCTCTCAGCATCTGTTAACTTATTCAAAAGGGATTCAAAGGTTCCATTTGATTACAAAAGTTTTCAGTGCTTATTATTTTAAATTTCAATCACTTTAAGGAAAGAGCAGTTGAAAAGGCCAAGTACTACTCAGATTAAGAAGTGAAGGCCAAATAATAAGTAAATATTCCTTCAACAAGATAAATAATGTTTATGGAATTAGACCTTCCAAGGGAAGACTATTTGCGATCTGGTAGCCAAGCTTGTTTTTTGTACTTCAATCAACCAAATCTAGATGGAGTGTAATCATAGGAAATGGACCTCCAATTCTCGGTCTCTTGGAAATATTTGGAGCTCCATATTTTCTGATGTAAAAGCTAAGATCTCTAACATAGTTGTCTAGGCGTCACCTAGGCGACAGTCGTCTTATTGCACTGCATGCCGCCTTGTGTTTTGGCACTTATTTATGCCAAATATCATTTAAGTAAATGCTTACTTAAGATATTATTCATAAATAAGCAAATACCCCCTGTTTGAATCCAATAAAAATAGTTTAAAAATCAAATTCCAAAAGGATAAAAAGTCAACCCCCCAGTCCAAGAAGAAAAACTGGATTTTGGTTATAGGGGCGATTTTCAACTTTTAAATGCTGGAGTTTTTCTCAATTATGAAAATTTTATGAATTCTATCATGTTAAGACATTGCTAAAAACCAAAAGTCCGGTAAAATAATTTTTTGTTTTGATATCCATAAAATTATTTTCATTCAGGCGATTTTAACAGCATTCGCGCACTTAAAAATAAATTTGACCGGAGCATAAATTTATCATTACAACTTAGATTTAAGTAATCTTAGACTTGTTGGAAATCTGATTTTATATTATAACTAATACAAAAAGTCTCATGTAAAAATAATATCATTTGACCAGTTAAACTTATTATAGAACCAGAGCATTTCTCTAAATTTTGATTTTTTATAACTTAATGTTAATTTTTTCTGATTTAATATGGCTAAATGTTGATTTTTAATGACTTGATGTTGCTTAATCTTGATTTTTTATGATACAAGGTATATATAGCTTACTAAATAATGTTAGAAAATAGGGAAAATAAAAAATAATTGGTCGCCTTGTTCGCCTCAAGGCGTGTGTCTTCTCGCCTAAGCGCTTAGATAACCCTCCACCGCCTTGGTTCGCCTTGGCGCCGTGACAACTATGATCTCTAATGCTGCTACCACTTGTATCCCTTCCCCTAGAAACTGCCACATTGTTGATTCCTGGGAGATTCTCAGCTCTATTTTTAGGACTTCAGCCTCTTCTTGAGGGCTAAGTCTTTTCCCTTCTCCCTCCCCTCTTGGGGCATGTATGTATTTTCTTCTCCTTGGTAATGAATTATTTATTCACCCAAAAAATAAAAAAATGTTTATGGAATTACTGTTATAATAATATTATGTGTGCTCTTTCACCCATATTGCTTTGGAAGTGCCAATTCACTCTTCACCCAAAATACTTTAGAGGTGCCAATTCAACTATTAAGGTTCGAGTTCAAATTAAATTTCTGGTTGGGGGGAGGGAGAGCTATATATCCTCAAGCTCCAAGATGACCATTGACTTTAGCTTGTTGATGCAGATTCATCACCGAAATAGGCTTATCTTATTAGGAATAAGCCTAGGGTTGGGCTCCATATATTTTGGGCCTTTGATTCCATGTGCTTTGAGTGTGAAGCCATTTTTATAGGCCTAAAAGAGGGGCTTTAAGATTGCATACGGGATTACTAGTTTGTTTCCTTCTTCATTAGTTTCCCTTTTAGTTGGTTCAATTTTAGTCGTTATCTTTGTTATTTCTTAGGAATTAAGTAATTAGTTGAGCCAAGTCATTGGTTTCCTTTTTCAATTTGTTTCTATTTTCAGTTTTTAGAAACTAATGTAATAGGAAACCAATTAGAAGTTTCTATTTTTGAGACTTTTTAAATTGGAGGACTAGCCCCCTTTTTGTTTTAACCATAAATACAAGCCTGAAGGCTCCCATAGCTCAACAATTTGAAGAAAAAAATTGCTGTAGCTGCTGCTGCCTTATCCATGGACATTTTGTCTTGTGTTTGATCAAGGCTGATGGAACTGGTGTTTGATCCAGTTGGCTCTCTGCGTGGGAAGCCCAAGAGGTCCTCTTCTCTTTTATTATCTTTTATCTTACTGTTTTAAAGCACTCCAAGCTATCAAATTCCATCTCAGTTCATCCCAGGTAAACCAAATCTGCAATACTTTCTATTTTCCAGTTCTGAAACTCTCTTTCTTGTTCCCCAATCTATCCCTGATTCAAGGGCTTTCAACCACCTGATTATCCCCATCTTTTGGTCGAGTGTTAGGCCCCATCTGAAGGTGGTCAGATCTCAGTTTGGGTCCCATCAGACCACTGGTTGGTCTGCTACACAAATCACCCATAGTTCTGCCCGATTGGATATTTTGACCTAATCTGTTCTATTTTCTGAGATTGATAATTAGGTCTGGTTTGTTTCTGACTTCTATGATGATTGTTCATGTTTTAACATCTGTTCTAACCCTATTTCAGCATTTGAGTTTCCCTTTACAGTTGGTTATATTCTAATTATAGAAACCCCAATTATTGGAATCGATAGCCTTGATTTTTCCAGATCTGTTTCCTTCTTGTATTGTAATCTGATCTATACCATTGGTGCCTTGATTTTGATGTGTTCTCTGAGAGTATCCTGCAGCATTGGAATTAGGCTTGACTTGTCAACCTAGTTCTACATTACTTGTTCCAAAAAAAATATTCCCCATTACCATATCCTTTCTAGTCAAGACGTCACCTTCAAACCCCAAATTATGCAGCATCATTGAGGAAGGAGTATGAAATACCACCTTTGAGCTAGGGTTATCAATAAAGTTTGTGTGAAGACTATATCATTTGGCGAGATCATAAAATCTGCTGAAACAATTGCCCAATCCATGAGGCAGCTGATCATAAGGGTCAAATTGTGATGGTGTGATAATTGATTAAACAGTTGCTTTTCTGTGTATACAAATCTGAATTGTGTATACAGTGTGTGACTCAGATGTATAAAACAAGGGCCTCAATTGGTTGGCTTATGCTACTGTAACTGACACCGACTGGTACATGTGCACATCATTCTAGAGCGTACAACAAACAAGAGGACACAGGGGCACAATGAGAATCAAGGTGAAATGGCCTCAACAAAGCTTCAACAAGGGATATTCATCCTATTTTCAGACATTTTTGCAACAGGTGATAGCTAAAAGAAGTGAACAACAATGGGTATTAAGGAACATCATTTTTAATCTGATCCTTTTGGAGGTTAGAAGAATGTTTCATGGCATTGTTAGACTCTAGAATTTAAGTGAACCATTAAGTCTCTAAGGCTTCCTTTGAGTATGTACCTTATGAATATGTACAAGAGAAGTTAACATGCAGATTTGAATTGCTTGCTAGTCTGTGTAATAGTGTAAATGAACAGGTTTTTAGACCTTCATAAATTCCTTGCACTGTCTTGTTTTCTAAACGCAGACACTAGGGACATTAGATGTAAGTTGTGTTTTGACACGATATGTCTTTCTTCTCTTTTGCAGAACTTCCATAACCAAGGTAGAAAAGAGTTGGAAATTTTTCGAACTAGCACTCAGTTCATTGGAACCTAAAGGAAGTTCCTCTTTGATTCGACCTAGTTTGAATCATATGATACAAGGAGGGAACTGAATTGCTAAGCTGGTAAATTCTATGAAGGTTCATAACCTAGACCTAGGTCCAAAAGTTCATTTGCTAACCACCCACTCACAGCCCACCAAAAAAAAAAAACTACAAAATTCTGTTAAACAATTATTAATACTTAAGAGGAAAATTTATATCCAATAGAACCAAAAACAAACCAGAGTTTCAAGAATAAAAGCTAGAATTTTTTTTATTTTTTTTTTAACATCTTTCAGTATGATCAACATGGAGATTCCAAAAACAAATTAATTCGAAATCCTACGAAACGAATAATCCAGAAACTCAAAACGGAATGAAATAATAGAAATGACAGAAGTAATTTAGAAGGACAACAGAATCGAAAAATTTTGTCAATTGAACAACTGAGGACATTGTAAATAAGATCATTAGTTGAATAATCTAAAAACAATAGATGATACTAGAGATATGGATGGAGAAAAATACCTTATCAGAGGCATCTTGAATGGAGGGAGGGGGCTCTTTGTCCTTCTTGACACCGAAAATCTTCTTCATCTTCTGCCTTCTCTGCTCGAGATTGAAAAATTCCTAACCAACAATGAGAAGTTTCGATGGGAGCGAGATTCGCAAAAGGTTGCAGAAATCGGAATTGATTAGGATTTTGAGAATTTCAGAACAGATCAGAACAGAAAAGGAGATCGAAGGCCGTCAAAACCCAAATAAGGTCGGGCGCCGGCAGAGTAAAGGAGCGATGTGTACTTGTCAAAAAAAAAAAAAAGGAGCGTTGTGTGGAGTGGAAGTTATTGACAAATTATGCTCTCTGCTTCTCCCGGAGTGCCTCTGTTTCTAGGGGAGAAAGAGAGAAGAAAGAGAGAGAAAAGTAACCCCAAGGAGATTGGGCTTCGGACCTAGGGGGTTAACTAACCGTCATCGATTTGATATTTTATTTTCTCTCTACCAAAAAAAGATATTTTATTTTCTCTCTCTTTCTCTCTATAGATTTGATTTTTTTTTTTTTTTTTTTTTTTATCAGTCAAAACAAAGGATAAAAGCATCAGATAGCATAATGTATATTTGATATAAAGTACAGTAGAGAGAGAGAATTTGAATTGAAGAAGTTTAGGTTTTTCCTTTTTTTTTTTTTTTTTTTTTTTTTTTTTTT
>NW_024868554.1:0-18818 GCF_013358625.1 Macadamia integrifolia | reverse complement strand
TAGTCGAACCTACACAAACACAGACGACGAGGGCCCGGAGCTTTGTCCGGGATTAGTCCTCCGACGCTCAAGTCAGGGTCGGCCGCACAGTTCAATAAGGGAGTAATGGTGAGGGTCTCCGAACTTACCTTCCCCTTTCTTCCGTGCCTTCTTATATAGCTCTTCGGGTTTAGGGTTTTTCCCCTTCTTCCCTCTTAGAGTCCCACTCGAATACGTCCAACCTTCTGGGGGGAATATTCCCCTCATGCAGACGACGTGATCCCGCGTGATTTTGCGAGCGTGCCTCGGTGATTGAGCGTGAGTGGTCTCTCGGAACCTTCGTCTGGCGAAGGACACGTGTCTCATAGGCGACACGTGTCATTGCCCCCACCGAGAGGTTATTTTGGCTATATCAGGAGCCCCCTTACTTCCACTAGGAGCTTCTTCCTGTGGGAGTAACCAACATCTTCTTCTTTGGTTGCCTTGTTCCTTCGGCCTTGACATTACCAGTAACCGAGGATTGGGGTCGACCGCGAGAAAGGTCTTCGGTCGCTTCGGATCGGCCTTACGGAGCCCCCTGCCGAAGGAGGGACCCTCGGTCAGGTTCGTTCGGCTTCGGCCGAACTCCCAACCGAAAGAAGGACCCTCGGTCAGGTCTGTTCGGCTTTGGCCGAACTCCCAACCGAAGGAGGGACCCTCGGTCAGGTCCGTTCGGCTTTGGCCGAACTCCCAACCGAAGGTGGGGCCCTCGGTCAGGTCCGTTCGGCTTTGGCCAAACTCCCAACCGAAGGAGGGACCCTCGGTCAGGTCCCTTCGGCTTTGGCCGAACTCCCAACCGAAGGAGGGACCCTCGGTCAGGTCCGTTCGGCTTTGGCCGAACTCCCAACCGAAGGTGGGACCCTCGGTCAGGTCCGTTCGGCTTTAGCCGAACTCCCAACCGAAGGAGGGACCCTCGGTCAGGTCCGTTCGGCTTTGCCGAGCCCCCTGCCGAAGGAGGGACCCTCGGTCAGGTCCGTTCGGCTTTGGCCGAACTCCCAACCGAAGGAGGGACCCTCGGTCAGGTCCGTTCGGCTTTGGCCGAACTCCCAACCGAAGGAGGGACCCTCGGTCAGGTCCGTTCGGCTTTGGCCGAACTCCCAACCGAAGGTGAGACCGTCTGCTAGGTCCGTTCGGGCGCGAACCTCGAGGCTTCGTACCCTGACGTGGCGGTGCCATTAATGCTCGGGAAGTCGTACCGCCCTTCCCCCATCTATATAGTGTGGGGGGCCATTTGTAGGGCAACCTTTCTTTTTCCCTTCGGAGAGCTCACCTTCGGCCTCGGACTCCCTTCTAGCCCTCGTCTTCGTCCTCCTTTAGTTTAGCGACACCGCAAGTAAGTGATGTCTTCCTCGTCGGGCTATAGCCCATCGTCCCGCGAGAGATCAAGGCCAAAACGTAGGTATAGGAGTCCTGGGGAAGTCCGAGGGATGTCCTCGGACTCCACCGACTCTCCCTCCTCCCGCGACTCATCGTCCGCGGCCTCACCGTCGGGGTCCATGGGTGGCTCCAACGGCGAGGAGTTCAGGGAGAGGGTGCTCGACGCCCGAGCCCAGACCCAAGAGCCCCTGGAAGTTGAGGCCCTCAAGATCGTCTCCACGATGGACGAACCAGAACTGGAGGAGCTGAGGGCCTCCTTCGGCGTTTCGGATGCTTTCGAGCTCCGTCTGCCCAGACCTTCTGACCGAGCCAGCTATCGGAACCCCGAGGAGCTGTCCCTATACAAGGAGGCCTTCAAGGCAGGTCTTCGGCTGCCCCTCCACCCCTTCTTTACCAAGGTGTTTCGGCACTATGGGGTGAGCCCGACCCAGCTAACGCCGAACGGGTGGCGACAAGCGTTAAGCTTCGTCATCTTCTTCGTTCGGCACAAGAGGCCCCTCTCCTTTCAACTTTTCATTAACTGCTTCCTTCTTCAGGCCTGCAAGGGTCTTACGGGTTGGTATTACTTTTGCCCCCGAAAGGACCTTCGGCTCCTGAAGGGTTACCCGACTTCCATCCACGGATGGAAGGAAAAGTATTTCTTCGTGAAGTCGACCAAGGGGGTGCCCTTCGGCACGGTCTGGGACATCCCGGACCTTAGGGATGTGAACTCCGCCCCTGCCTTATTCGGGGCAGACGCGGAGTCGTTGGCAATGGCGAGGCGGCAAGAAGGTTGTTCTCCAGTCGAGGCCGACTGCCTCAAGTCCGACGCCATCCTCTTCAAGTTCGGGCTTAGCCCGGGTGAGTTAGGCTAGCCTCCGTCTGTTTCCTTCGAGGGTCGGTCCTTCGTACTAATACCCTTGTTTCTTCGTGCAGTGCAAGTTACCAGAGCCGAGGCTAAGGCCGCCGCCGCGGCAAGACAGGCTAAGATCAAGGAGGCCAAGGCACGTGATGCCCCCCAACAGCCGAAGTCCAAGAGGAAGGAAAAGACGGGACCGTCCTCCGAGACCCCGAAGAAGAGGCCCAGGGTGGAGGGGTCGACTGCCGAGGCTGTCCAAGCCCTTGCTGCTCCTGGCAGAGACGGACCTGCTCAAGACCCTTCATCCGCCGCTGCCTCCCGAGGCCCGAAGGTCTCGTCGACGAGGGCCGAGGTGGGGTTCGTCCCACAGTGGTCGGTGAAGGAAGATGACACTCTGGCCGTCGGACGGGTTGCCAGAGAGCTGGTGATGAAGGGGAGTCTTCCCCGAGATGCCACCGAAGCCCAGAAGCAAGGGACGGCGGCACTGATCACCTCCGCATGCATCTTCATGGCGGGGGTAGGCTTCGGTCCCCCTGCCTTCTTTTACTTGTATATATATATATATATATTTTTTTTTTGCATTCTGACCTTCGGTGCTCCGTGCAGGCTCAGAATCAGATGGGTCAGCTGGCGGCTCGAGCCGAGGCCATGTGCCGAGAGCTTGAAGTCAGCGAGAGGGAGAAGGTCTCCCTAGACAACGAGCGCACCACCCTCCTCGAGAAGGTGGAGCACCTGGAGAGGGACCTAGCCTTCGAGCGTCGAGAGTGCGATCGGAAGTTCTCGGAGTTGAAGTCACAAGTGAGGGCATGTATTCAGGAAGCTGAGGCCTAAGGGGTCGAGAAGTATCGGTCCTCCGAGGCCTTCAGGGAGGAGATTAAGAACGCCATCGCCCCAGGGTACACAATGGGCGCTACCGAGGTCCGAGATTGGGTCCTCGGCTGCTACCCCAGGGTCTCCTTCGAAGACAGCGGCCTCATCTTCGAGGACGACGATGTGGAGGCGGTTCCATCGGCCACCGAGGTTGCCGACGCCGACGGTGGGGGCTGTAGCGAGGAAGGCGAGGTCCAACTGCAGAGGGAAGTCCCTCCGACCCCTGGCCGTGGAGGTTTGGACCAGGAGGCTCTCCCAGCCGAAGACGAGGCCGTGAACCTGACGGACGCTTCTTGAGGTCGCCTCGGTCCTCAACACAGACCACCCCCTGTTATGTAACCAGCCTTCAGGCCTTTTGTGTAGCTTTTTTGCCTTCGGGCTCTATGTGTAATCCTTGCCTTCGGGCTTTATGTGTAATCCTTGCCTTCGGGCTTTGTGTAATCCTTGCCTTCGGGCTTTTATGAATGCAATCATCTTTCTTCATCTGTTCATTTGATGATCTTTGATTCATAAATAATTGCAAAGGGCCGAAACCCTAGTTGGCCTTAGGCGCATGGCCCCGAGACTTGGCCGAGGGTCGACCTGTTAGTAAGTCAGACGAAGGCCGACCCTGTAATCACTAGCAATATTTTACAAGTGTTTTCCCTCTCGGCTCCAGCCGAAGGGTTTGTCAGTCGCATGAATCTGGGACTTGGCCGAAGGTGGTCCATTCGATCGCAACCACTAACTGGTTGTGTACCCTCGGCTCTGGCCGAAGGGTTCACCGAAGGTCGACCCTTCAGTAAGAATCACCAAGTAATCCACCAAGTGTGTACCGTCGGCTCCAGCCGAAGGGTCTATTAGATGCTAGGTCTTCACCGAAGGTCGACCCTTGAATAGTCAGAATCACCAAGCAATCCACCAAGTGTGAACCCTCGGCTCCAGCCGAAGGGTCTATTAGATGCTAGGTCTTCACCGAAGGTCGACCCTTGAATAGTCAGAATCACCAAGCAATCCACCAAGTGTGAACCCTCGGCTCCAGCCGAAGGGTCTATTAGATGCTAGGTCTTCACCGAAGGTCGACCCTTGAATAGTCAGAATCACCAAGCAATCCACCAAGTGTGAACCCTCGGCTCCAACCGAAGGGTCTATTAGATGCTTGGTCTTCACCGAAGGTCGACCCTTGAATAGTCGGAATCACCAAGCAATCCACCAAGTGTGAACCCTCGGCTCCAACCGAAGGGTCTATTAGATGCTAGGTCTTCACCGAAGGTCGATCCTTGAATAGTCAGAATCACCAAGCAATCCACTAAGTGTGAACCCTCGGCTCCAGCTGAACGGTCTATTAGATGCTTGGTCTTCACCGAAGGTCGACCCTTGAATAGTCGGAATCACCAAGCAATCCACCAAGTGTGAACCCTCGGCTCCAGCCGAAGGGTCTGTTAGATGCTAGGTCTCCACCAAAGGTCGATCCTTCGGTCATGTCTTTTCGGCTTTGGCCAAACTCCGAGCCGAAGGGGTGATTCGGCCGGGTCAACCTAGCATTGTTTGTGCCTCCACCGAGGTGTGGATCTTCAGTCATCCGATCAACGGGGTTAAAGGTTGTCTGCTTGGAGAATCTCAATTGCTATAAACCAGCTCTCGTATTATCCATGAATAAAATCTTGCGGATTTCAAGATGAATTACAACTTAAAAGGTTCAAAAGGGCAATAATTGCAAAGAACTACAGACGGAAAAATTTACAGATGGCAAGAGTGCGTGCCCGCCACTTTACTACTGGTGGAATTTTCTTAAATTATCGGAGTTCCACGATCGGGGTACCCTTACTCCCCCCGTAGTCTCTAGGTGATAGGACCCTGGTCGTATTACCCTTGAGACTCTGTAGGGACCTTCCCAGTTTGGATCTAGCTTCCCTTGATGTTTTGGGTCCGACACTTCCGCCCTTCTGAGGACAAGGTCGCCCTGCCTGAACTCGTTCTTCCGAACTTTGGTGTTGTAGTGCCTAGCAACCCTCCGCTGGTAGGTGGCGATCCTTTCTTGTGAAGCTTCTCTGGTTTCTACCAAGAGGTCCAAATTTGCCCGGAGTCCTCCGTCGTTTTCGTCTTCGTTGTAGTACCGAATCCGATGGGTAATAGCCCCTATCTCCACTGGGAGTACAGCTTCAGTGCCGTATGTTAACATGAAGGGTGTTTCTCCGGTAGCTAACCTCTCAGTAGTGCGGTAAGCCCAGAGGATGTGGTGCAACTCGTCTGCCCATAGTCCTTTGGCATCATCTAGCCTCTTTTTTATCCCTTGGAGTAACGTACGGTTGGTTACTTCCGTTTTCCCATTGGTCGAGGGATACCCGACGGAGGTTTTCCTGTGGCTGATGCCGAGGGCTTCACAGAACGCGTCGAAGGTTGGATTGGCAAACTAAGTTCCATTGTCCGTAACCACAACCTGGGGGATTCCAAATCTGTATACCACCGCCCTTTGGAAGAAGTCCCTTATGTTCTTTTCGGTTATCGTCGCTAGGGCTTCGGCTTCCGCCCACTTCGTGAAGTAGTCGACTGCCACCACGACAAACTTCCTTTGTCTGGTGGCCAGGGGGAACGGGCCTAAGATGTCCATTCCCCACATGGCGAACGGTACTGGGCTAGATAGGGACGATAGCTCGGTAGAATGTAGCCTAGGCACGGGGGTGAACATCTGGCACTTGACACATTTCCTGACTAGTGATTCTGCATCCTTTCTCATTGTCGGCCAGTACAGGCCCTGCCTTAGTACTTTGTGCGCCAGGGCCCGGGCTCCAAGGTGTTGGCCACATATCCCTTCATGCACTTCCCGGAGCGCGTACTCGTCGTCGGTAGAATCCAGGCACTTGAGGTATGGTGAGGTAAACCCTATCTTGTATAGCGTGTCATCCTTCAGGAAGAAGCGCGCTGACCTCATTCTTACTTTTCTTGCTTCGTCCCTGTTCTCTGGGAGCTTTCCCTCCTTGAGGTATTCTATTATGGCGTCCATCCAGCTTTGGCCGTTTTCACCTACGGGTAACACCTCGCGGGGTTTTTCGATGCTTGGCTGTGGTAGTACTTCGAAATACACCGCTCATCCAAGTTCTACGAAATCGGAAGTGGCCAGCTGTGATAGTGCGTCTGCGCTAGCATTCTCTTCTCGTGACACCTGCTTTACCTCAAATTCTTTGAAAGCCGCTGACCTATTTCGCACAGTGTTCAAGTATTCCGCCATCCTCTGCTCTTTGGCCTCGTATTCACCATTCACTTGCCGCACCACAAGTTGGGAGTCGCTATGCACTACTAGTTCCTTCACCATGAAAGCCCGAGCCAGATTAATTCTGGCTATTATCGCTTCGTACTCCGCTTCGTTGTTGGAGGCGTCGAAGTCGAACCGTAGGGCGCATTCTACTTTGAAACCCTCAGGGCTTACCAACACGATTCCTGCGCCACTTCCATCGCTATTGGAAGCCCCATCCACATACAGTGTCCAAGCCTCATCTCCTCGTTCCTCGGTAGATTCCTGCGGGTCATCGGGGATCGTCGTCTCCATTATGAAGTCCGCGAGGGCCTGTGCTTTAATAGCGGTTCTTGGCTTGTACTGGATGTCGAACTCTCCCAGCTCTATGGCCCAATTTACCAGGCGACCGGACATATCTGGTTGCTGCAATATTTTCTCCAGGGGCTGGTCGATGAGTACGCATACCGTGTGTGACTGAAAATATGGCCTCAGCTTTCTTGCCGCCGTCACGAGGGCGTACGCCACTTTCTCCGCCTTTCGGTATCTTGTCTCGGCATCTAGAAGGGTTCGACTGACGTAGTATATTAGCCTTTGTTGCCTTCCTTCCTCTTTCGTCAGTACGGCGCTTACAGCAACTGCCGATACAGCAAGGTACAGCTGCAAGGCATCCCCGGTGTTCGACTTTGTCAGCAGCGGGGGTGCGGTCAAGTATTCCTTCAATTGTTCGAAAGATTTTTCGCACTCCTCTGTCCACTCGAACTTTTTGGTCCCTTTCAGCGCTTTGAAGAAAGGAAGGCATCTATCTGCAGACCGAGACATGAATCTTCCAAGGGCAGCGACCCGACCCGTCAGCTCCTGGACTTGCTTTACGTTCTGGGGTGACTTCATGTCCCGAATGGCTTGTATTTTGACTGGGTTGGCTTCGATTCCTCTTTCCGAGACGATGAAGCCGAGGAACTTCCCCGAGGCTACTCCGAAGGCACATTTTGTCGGGTTCAGCTTCATGTCGTACCGTCGCAGCAGCTGGAACGCCTCTTCCAAGTCTTGGATGTGTTTTTCCGCCTTCAGGATTTTCACGAGCATGTCGTCCACATACACTTCCATGGTCTTGCCGATCAGTCCTTTGAAAATTTTATTCACCAACCTTTGGTAGGTGGCTCCTGCGTTCTTTAGTCCGAAAGGCATGACCTCATAGCAGTACAACCCTCCTTCAGTTATGAAGGATGTTTTCGGGACATCAGCCTCGGCCATTTTGATTTGGTTGTACCCCGAGTATGCATCCATGAAACTCAGCGCCTCGTATCCCGCCGTGGCGTCGATGAGTAGGTCTATCTTTGGCAGGGGGTATGCGTCCTTGGGGCAGGCCTTATTCAGGTCGGTGAAGTCGATGCAGATCCTCCACTTCCCGTTTGCCTTCGGGACCATCACCACGTTGGATATCCACTCCGGGTACTGGATCTCGCGGATGAACCGGGCCTTCAGTAACTTTTCTACTTCCTCGTCTATCTTCTTCTGTCTTTCTGGGGCGAACGTCCTCTTCTTCTGCTGCACCGGCTTCTTCATTGGGCTAACATTCAGGTGATGCTCTATCACCTCTCGGTCTATCCCAGGCATGTCCGACGCCGACCAGGCGAATACGTCAGCGTTGCTCCGCAGGAATGAGATGAGTCTTTCTCGCTGCGACCTTGGCATGGTAGCCCCAATCTGGAACTACCGGGTGTCATCCCTTTCTTCAGCTTCAACTTGCACCAAATCTTCGGCCGGCTCCCCCCGTTGATAACTGGCATCATCACGTAGATCCTCTATCGGGAGTGCCTCGCCCGCCTTTTCCTTTCCCCAGAGAGTAGTGGCGTAACATCTCCGGGATGTCTCCTGATCGCCCCGACACTCCCCGACGCCATTCTTGGTAGGGAACTTCATTTTGAGATGGGGAGTGGAGACGACGGCCTTTAACAGGTTCAACCCGACCCTCCCTAGTATGGCATTATACGCCGATGTAATGCTCACCACCAGGAAGTTGATCATGACCGTCGCCTGGCGATCTCCGGTGCCAACTCAAACCGGTAACTCAATCGACCCTTCCACCTTCACCGGGACGCCGGAGAATCCCTGCAGCGGGTGTTCGACCTTCTTTAATTTTCCTTCGTCGAGGCCCATCTTCTGGAAAGCTTCAAGGAACAGGATATCAGCTGAGCTGCCGTTATCCACTAAGATCCTCTTCACTTTGCAATCTCCTACGGTCATAGTGATGACCAAGGCATCGTCATGCGGGGTCTGTACCCCTTCCAGATCATCATCTGAGAAGGAGATGACCGTCCCCGTCTTCGCCTTCTTGTTCGACCATTCTGTCACATGTACGCTCCTCGCGTAGGCCTTCGCCTTCCTGGCAGAGACCGAACTCTCTCCTGCGGCTGGGCCTCCACAGATGGTCGCTATAACTCTTGTTGGGCTCTTGTTCTCCTCTCGGGGCCGGCGCTCATCTTCCTCCGGTGTCTGGTTCCTCCGCTGTTCTTGATTTCCTCTGCGAGCGAGCCCCCTTCTCTCATAACGACCTCCGCCATCTCTCCGGTGGTTTTCCCTCCGGCCATTGCCTTCTGGAGCCAGCTCTTTTTCCCGATCTACAAATCTGCCTAAGTATCCCCTTCTGATCATTCCTTCTATCTCCCCCTTGAGATGCCAACAGTCCTCGGTATCATGGCCGTGGTCCCTGTGGAAGTGGCAGTATCTGTCCACATTGCGTCTTTCGGGGTGTCGCCCCATCTTTCCTGGCCACTTCATGGACCTGGCATCTGGAGAATCTTTTATTTGCATTAACACCTCTGTTCGCCTTTGGTTCAGGGGTGCGTACCTCTCAAACTTCCTCAGTGGGCTGGGGGCCCGACTGTGCTCGGACTTTCGTCTTTTTCCTTCTTCGATGGGTTTATCATCAACCCTTGAGGGCCTCTTCCTCGCCGCCTTCCTTTCGACTTCTTCATCTGCCTGGAGGGTTTCTTCCATCTGGATGTACTTATCGCATCGTGCCCTCAGCTCGGTCAGGTCTCTAGGCGTATGCTTCGCCAGGGACCTCTTCAACTCCTTGTCCTTGATGCCACCTAATAGGGCTGTGAACTCCTCCTTCGGGTCTAGGCCCCTGATAGTGATCTTTTCTTGTTGGAATCGCTTCATGTAGTTCCGCAGCGATTCCCCTTCTTGCTGTTTGACGTTGGTTAGGTTCAACGTAGTCTTCTGGAGAGGCTGGCTACTGGAGAACCCCTTCACTAAGAAATAACTCAGGTCGCTGAAGCTGTGGATCGACTTCGTCGGCAGTCGGTTGTACCACAGCCTCGCCGCCCCCCTGAACGTCAATGGAAGAGCCCGACACATAATATTTTCTGAGACGCGATGGAATTGCATGGCGACCTTAAAACCTTCCAAGTGATCGACGGGGTCCCCCAACCCGTCGTAAGTGTCATACTTAGGCAGGCAGAAACCGACCGGGAGCGGGTCCCTCATGACCTCGTCAGCTAAGGCCGTGTCATTGGTGAGGTCGGGCTCGTGGTTCCCCTTCTGGTTTTCTGCCACCTTTCTGATCTCGTCCTTCAGGTCTAAGATCATCCTCTTTAATCCCGAGTCCTCGGACCTCTGTTTGTCTCCTTGGTGCTGATCCCCATGCGGGTCTCTGGTGACGCGTCGCGTCCTACTTCGGGGCGCTGGACTCTCCCTTGCTCGGCTTCGAGGGTCACGACCGGCCCTCGTCGATCCCGTACTGCTTCGGTCTTCTTCTCGAGCCCTCTCAAACTGGACGTGGGGACCTGGGGGTGCTCCGCCGGTCCTATGGGAGACAGCTTTGGAGACCTCCCTCATAGTCTCGGCCATCCGGTTATATTTGTCCTGGAGGTCTTCGAACTGCTGCCTTGTCACGTACTCCTGGGCCGCGGGAGGCTGATGGTCGCTGCCTTCACGTACTGAATATCCAGCCGACCGCTGGTATCTGACGGACACTTCCCGGTCGTCATGGCCCCTTTCTCGTCCAATCTCCACCGAGGGAGGAAGCTCCCCTGAAGGTTCTTCCCCCATGTCTATGTTGGACGTCGCTCTCGTCCTTTTTCGGTTGTAGGTTCTCCCCACCATTACCGTCGTTCCCACAGACGGCGCCAATCTGTTGCTGCCAAAAAACCCCGCTAGTCCAACCTACACAACACACAGACGACGGAGGCCCGGAACTTAGTCCGGGGTTAGTCCTCCGACGCTCAAGTCAAGGTCGGCCGCACAGTTCAATAAGGGAGTAATGGTGAGGGTATCAGAGCTTACCTTCCCCCTTCTTCCGTGCCTTCTTATATAGTCTTTCGGCCTTAGGGTTTTTCCCCCTTCTTCCCTCTTAGAGTCCCACTCGAATACGTCCAACCTTCTGGGGGGGAATATTCTCCTCATGCAGGAGACGTGATCCCGCGTGATTCTGCGGGCGTGCCTCGGTGATTGAGCGTGCTCGAGTGTGAGTGGTTTCTTGGAACCTTCGTCTGGCGGAGGACACGTGTCTCGGAGACGACACGTGTCATTGCCCCCACCGAGAGGTTATTTTGGTTATATCAAATAACAAAGGTAATAAACAAATTATAGTTGATTTAATACTAGTTTAATACATGATAAGTAATGAGAAAATTGTTTGAGGTGGCATAGATAAATACGTGCGAGGGAGGCCTTCGAAAACTCTAGTATGAATGAGTGATTTGATACAAATATGGAAAATAATCCTCTGTTTTTCTCATCCCTGTTTTTCCTTGTTTTGCTACCTGCAGAACACGACACATGGATAACTTTAAGACCAACGCATCGGATGTAATAATCCTCACCCAACCTTGACCGTTGGATCCTCTGTTGTCCACGTGTCGTGTTCTGCAGGTAGCAAAATAAGGAAAAACAAGGATTAAAAAAACAGAGGATTTTGATCCTACAAATATAAGAAGCTAAAAAAAACCATAGGTAGACCTAAAATGATTTTTGTACAAATGATGAGAAAAGATTGACATGTAGACAACATCATTTAATTGAGATAAATGCCCAGAATGAATTGTACATGAACAATATAGCCGTCAGGGTTTAACCTGCCCAATTATAAAATGGGCTAACCATAAAACCATAGATAACCTATTTTAATAGTCAAATATTTATTTTAAGTGACGTGGCTTAGTTTGTGGAATTATGAAATGTCTTAATCTAAATGGTTGACTATAATATTTTCAAATAAGAATAATTAAATTAAATTTACTCGTATTAGTAAGTGGCGTGGGTGAATCTTGTGAAAGTTATAATTGAGCTGACCATAGACCATAGACCATAGACCATAGTTAAATACTTAAATTCCTACCTTAGACTTAAAGACGATAGACTAGTAATAATAAGGGAGACACAGCCACACAAGGGTTCATGGATTTTGGGGACGGTATCGGTATTGGTATCGGTTTTGACAAATGGATTAATAGATTTAGGAATGGTATGGATATCGTTATCAGTCAGTTTTGTTCTTGTTTTTTTCAAAAAATATAATTTTTTTACTATTTTACCCCTGAAATAATACAGATAATCAACTCAAAACAGTCATGGATCAAAGATTGGTCTCAGCTAATACCAATTTGATACAGTCAATCTGATCGATGCGATATCAATATTTGAAATTATGTAGGGATTACATCTAGAAACAGGTTGCGTGCCCCTAAAAGGGATGTACAACTGTCAATTTTTGTAAAAACTTTATAGGAAAAGTATATGATTACTCTTAATTGGGTTTTTCTTTACAAAATTATGAAATATATGCCCAAAATCAGATTTTAATTTACAAAATTATCTAAAACAGTATTTTCCCTTCAAACATGTACCCTTATTGATAATCTTACCCTTGACTTCACCTCCTCCGGTCCTGCAATCCTCCCACCTCACCCCTAAAATCCACCAGCCCATTATTCTGCCCCATCCCATCACCATTCAAGTTTATAAACGAAGAAACTGAGGCAACAAAGCTAACTCAATACCATTTCATCTGATGTCATCCATAGATTTAGGTTGCAAGTTTTAATTGAAGCCAGAAGCTCTCCTCAAGGTTCATAATGGAATTAGGTTAACTTTGTGCCTCAGAGCAAAAGACTTATTGCTTCCATTCAATTACCTTTATCCCCTTCTTATCATGGACGTTCTCACCAAAACGGAGGCCTTCCATTTGAGGTTCATTCTCTGACTTCATAAGCTCCTCTTTGGTTTGAACTCTTCGTCGAATTCACCTAATTTTCACCGTTAGCTATTGGATTTTATCCATTTTTGGTGGGGATTTCTTGCTGAAATACTTATGCAAGGGTCACCGACATTTGAGCTGCCAATGCGGGCAAACTTAGTAGAGATTGAAGGTGATGTTTTGGGGACAAAACCATTGGATTGGAAAAATTTATCTGCCAGAAATTTCAAACCTGATGTTTCCAAATGAATCATTTTGAATCTTGTTGCTGAACTCCATCAATCAATTCTGACAAAAAAGAATCTTGAATCCTCGGGCTTGGAGTGGGTTTGGAGTTGGATGAGACTTGGGAGGGAGGGGGCTGGGAGTAATGATCGGTGAGGGGGTGGTCAAGGGTAAAATTATCAATAAAATACACGTCAATAAAATACACGATTGAGGGAAGAACACTGTCTTTTGGGTAGTTTTGTAAATTCAAACATTTTTTGTTTATTTTTTGTTAACTGAAACATAGGATG
Source organism: Macadamia integrifolia (assembly GCF_013358625.1). Taxonomy (NCBI): domain Eukaryota; kingdom Viridiplantae; phylum Streptophyta; class Magnoliopsida; order Proteales; family Proteaceae; genus Macadamia; species Macadamia integrifolia. Next base: position 5,781 of record NW_024868554.1, on the reverse strand, counting down.
GGTAATTTTGTAAAGAAAAACCCAAAAATGGATAATTATGTAGTTTTCCCAAATTTTATTCTATATATTTTTTCTTCCAGAGAAAGAACCATGCAGTTCTGATGTTGTCTATGCCCAGAAAAAGGTGAATATAAAAAGACCACAATGCCCCCTATTATGTGCAGTGAAGATGCTTTAATACCCCCTCATTAGCCTTACACTGAATTGGCAGCATATCTTTTTTTTTTTTTGGGGGGGCCTAGTTAGCAATTCGGCCGAATAATTGGTGAATTATTCGGCCAAACCGAATTTTTCCGAATTAAATAAAAAATTCTGACCGAATCCGAAATAAAAATAAAATTAGGTAAAAAACGCGAATTTTACTAATTTGAATTTAAAACGTGAATAATTCGGGCCGAACCGAATTATTCGGTCCACTTAAACAATATTAAAAAACAAAAAAAAACAAAAAAAAAAAACGTCATATTCGCTTTTTTGACCGTTTTTTTGATCGAATCCTAAAATTAATCAATCAAATTATTCCGAATAATTCTTCACCTGAATAATTTTCGAATCCGAATTTACTAACTATGGGTAGGGGTGGTGCAAGAACCCCAACCCCAAGGGGAGAAGGGGATGGAGAATGTAAATTTGAAACGTAAAATTGGTCAGCTTCATGAACCCTAAAAAGTTGGATCACGGCACGGCCTTTTTTCATGGCTAGTGAAAGGAAAGTATGATTTTGAAATGGAGGGCATAACGGTGTGGAATGTGGATTAGTGTGATTTCAGCCATCTGAAGGCAAACTTGGTAGGCAGTACGGTAAGGATTAGGAAACATCGTAGAGAGAGAGAGAGTTGAAACTGCAGGAGTTGGATTCTTAGTAGGCTGCTTTGATTTTATTAAAAAAAAAAAAAAAAAAAATAGTAGGCTGCTTTGACTGGTGTTTTTGGATTGGGACTTTTAAGGTCCGTTTCTGCCGTTTTTTGAATTAAAAACGGTAGAAACGGTAACAAAAGAAATTATCCAGAAGGTGTTTGATGGTTGATGTGAACAATCTGTTCTATTTCAGTGAAGCAACTTTAGTTAATGGGAGTTTAAATGGTGATCTCCTACCCGAGACGAATGAAGCCTAGACCATGACTGCCAGCACTCGAGGCCACAGCAATGCCGTCGCCGTGGGCCTTGGCATGAAGTGGAGTTTTCTTAAGACCTTCCCTACTGGAATCATCCCCCAGACCCTGCAACAGAACCTTCACAGCGTCCTCGATTTCGACAGTAGTATTTAATTCGCCCTTCAAATCCAGCTCCAGCTATGACCCATCAAATATCAATAGTCAACTCAAGCCAACCCCACCGCAGTAGCCCTTCACCTCTTTTTTTTCTTGGGTGGGACCTCACGTTGGAGACTAGAGGGGAAAACTCACATCCAAAATGAAAGAGACTACAGGGGAAAATGTTGATCCACAAGTTTGAGTTTTCCTGGGGGCACAATTAATGCCATCGCGACCTTAGACAATAGGTGGAGAGAGATGGGCCTTATCATTCAGTGAACAATGAAGGAAAATTGTCCTCTTTTTTTTTTTTTTTGCTAATGACGGGTATTCAAGTATTCAGCCTGATTAATTTTACGGGCTCATACTGACCCTACAATTGTATGAATCGAGTCATATCAGGATTGAATGAGAACTATTCAACTTTCAACGAAAGCAGTAAAGAGCACTATAATACCACATGTGAATGGTCCCAAAATGGTAAGAGAAGTTGAACTCAGAATCACACACTTTCTTAATATAACTGATTGCTAAGCCTAATTCGTGTCAGATTGGGCAAGCAGCGATATTGATTCTGGATCAATCCCATATCAGTGTATTGATATGGATTAAGGATAAAAAAGGTAAAAAATCTAGACCAATATGTGACGATCTGAATCAATATCAACACAATCCTGATATTGATTACTAAAACCATGAGTGTGCATGTTTGATGTCAACATAGCATGGAATGAGGCAATGCACAAAGAGAAGGGGGAGGAGAAGAAAGCAACATAAGTCACAACGGTGAATGTGAAGAGACAAGAGCTTTGGTTGCTCTCATCACAGTTGGTGATGGGCAGGCAACCCATACCCTTTAAGAAGTTCTTTCCTCTTTTATTGGGCTTTTATTTTGTTTAAAAAACATGATCCTCGCGTTGTCTCTTGTCCAATTTGTGTTAAGGTTTAAGGTTTCTTTCTGTCAAGATTTGGAAAAGGGTTAAGGGATTCTCATTTTCTCAGCATATGATGTAATGTGGTAGTTCAGGACAGATGCAATCAAAGCCAGCCTTGCCCTATAATAAGAGTTGGTCCAATAAATGCCACACCAATCCACCAGGATCAGGGTTGGGCAGGGTTGGGCTGGGTTGGGCCTAGGCTGAGCTATCTTGTGGTCCTAACCTGAAATGATAAGGCCCAATCAAGTCCAATCAGGGCTAAGCTGGCTGGACTTACGTTATGCTAAGGGAACTCAGGATTAGGTTAGGGTTATAAGAAACCTTCCCTACCTGGTCATCTTGCACCCCTATTATATTGCCGTATCTTTTTTGTCTCATAGAAGAGTGACTAGGATAACAATGAATTTTCACAATTTTTCATATTCTCAGAAAGAATCTTTTTATCCTCCTCTTGAGAGAAAATAAATAGTAGTCACCACCTAGATTAAGGTTTAGGATAAAAAAAATAAAATATTAATACATAAAAGGACAAGAATGGAGACTAGACAAACCAAAGGATCTTGGTATGAATTAGGTAGTAGACTAAGGAAGGTCTTAGGCACCTCAGTCCATCAGGTTAAACTGGTTTCTTATTTACTTAATCAAAATTAAGTATTACACAAAATATGAAAAAATAAATAAATAAATAAATAAAATCAAAAGTAATGGTAAGTACATATCTTGTGTGTTTGGCTATAAAACAACAATTATTATATAGGAAATATAAAATAAAATATATTAGGGGTGTAAGTTTGGCCTTGATGGCCTGAACCGGCCCCTCTTGAGCCCAAACAGTGCCTAGGCTAAGATCTTTGACCCCGAGAGAGGGTTAGGGTTGAAAAACACAATCCCCAACCCAGGCCTAGCCTAGACCAGCCTAGACCAGCCTAATCTGACCTTGAGTTTAATCTTAATTTATATAATATAATTTAGCGTTGTCATCCTATCTTGTTATTTAGAATAATGAAATCTAGCTCATTGTTTCTTATACCCAATTTATATGGAAATTTCTAACTTCATCAAATACAAAATTTCATAATTACTTGTAATATTCAATACACTTCTCCAATGCGAATCCGGCCTTGACTGCAAAAGTAAGGTCAATTAGGGAAAAATAATACAATAATGATTGGAAATAGTGAAGAAAGAGGGTGAGAGATTGACCTCCTTTCTTTTATTTTCCTTTCCTCTTTTTATAGCATAGGTTTAATGAAGCCTTACCCTAATCCTAATAAGGTGGTAAAATACCTTGTTTGACCTTGTGGATCGGTGGAGAGTCCTTTACTTTTATATTTGGCTCTTTTGAATGCCATGTGTGTCATGCACCTATTGGCAAGGTGAATTTGAGTTTATCAACCCTAATCCTACATGAAGCATGATCTAAATTTATCTTGATTAGAAATTTTTAAAGGGGCATAATAAATTGACATATAAATCCTCAAAAGCCTCAATCATCATTTTTGAAGGCAAATAGAATATTGTTCCAATGATATCATGTAGTGTTAACATATATTGCTTCACTAAAGAGCTTCACAACCAGTTTTGTACCAAGAATCCAAAATAACTGTTCTGCAGAGAAGAAACAATGGCCAACTACAGATTTTATTGTACATTATCAGAAGAAATAACATCTGCTCACCCTTGTAACTCCAACAGATTTAAAATGATGGAAGTTCCTCCTTTTAGGGGAAAAAAAAATACAATTATCAATTTTTTAGCTGCAAGTATAATATCCTACACAATTCAAAACAGAAGGAAACTTTTGTCCCTTTACATACAAATACAAAGAAATAACAACCAAATTTTGAAACCATAAAAATTCTCAACTTGTTCCAACAAAGCTAAACTTCAAAACATTGACATGTTCTATACATGGTTGGCTTCAGAAGAAAATCCATTCACTTGATTTTTAGCCTCTCCATATTGCAGAATCTTCTTATCTTCTCTGGAAGTTAAATACCTTTATCGAAAAAGCAAAGATGAATGCGAAAAGCACAGTGAACACAACCATCATGCTTGCCACCACTCCTAAGAAACTATGCTTGAATCCAAAATAGTCCAAGAGAAATTGTTGAACTGTCTCATGCTTCTCTCCTGTGGAAATCAGTTCCGTTATATCTCCAAATTGTGAAACGACCAATCCGTACAATGTCCAAGCAACAGGGCAGGCCCAGTAGTACCACCTCCACCAGATAGGAATACTCTGCAAGAACAAAATAATAAATAAATGATAATTAGTAAATTATATTATTTCTATCCCTCAAAATGCGGGGAAAAAAAAGCATAGGAACTTACTGGTCTTGGAATTATGAATCCGGAGAAAAGGTTCCATATTGCATAGAATGCAGAAGAAACTATAGAAGCGATGTGTTGGTTGGGTGTAACACCCACTGCCATCATACCATAGAAAGTGAAGTATAACAATGTGAAATACATGAAGAACAGATACCAGAAGAATTTTGCAACTGTCCATTGGAATCCAATCATTGAATACACTATAACTCCATATATTACGGCCTGGATGAAGATATGTGGAATCTCAATCGCAACCTGCACCATAAGAAAAGATTGTCTAATGAGAAACATGTAGACAATTGAACTGATCATGATGTTGAGTTTATGAAAAGAAAAGTGATTATTACTTGGGCAAAGGCATAAGCCATAGCTGAATACATTCCGGCAGCTCTCTCTCGATAAAATACCGTGCGTTCGATATCAACAACAGGCTGCACTGATCCAGCATTTTGTACCCCAAGAAACAGAACAGCACCATACATAGAACCCATTGCATTAAAGAGATCCTGAGAATTCGAGCTGCAAAATCCAATTATATAAATAAAATTAATTTGGAACACAAACAAGCAAAGAATGTAGAAATTTGGTTGGACTCTTACTAGAAGATGACTTACGTTTTAGATCCAAGACCCCAAAACATCGACCCGAGCATTAGAGCTATGAAAGTTGTGAAGAAGAGCCTCACAAGAGTGTAAGGTGGGTTCCGCCAGTATGACCAATGTTGTTTCCATAGACAAGCCATGCATTGGATGACGAAAGATTTAGAGTACTGGGCAGGGAAATAGAGATCTTTGGAACCAGGGGCAGGTTTACCCAGTTCCTCAATCATTGTTTTGTTCCTCCTGGATGATTCATTTATAGAATATTAATAATAGATTAAAAAAAAAAAAAACTGTTACCTGTAGTATTTCAAATATAGGAAATTTACAAGTGAACCTACCTGTACAGTTCTGAGTTCTTATATATCTCCGGGAAGCTCACTCCCAAAGCTGCTTCTTGGGATGTTGTTGTCACCTCCAACATCCATGTTGCTGGATTATAACCACCCTTTATCTTACTGACTCCTTTAACGGCCTTGATGGAACAAACAAACCATATTTATTAATTACTGTACTAAGGTTGGAAAGTCTATAAGGTTTATTTATTTTCTTTAGTTTCCATATATTTCCTCACCTCAAAGTACTCGATCAAATGGCAACCGTGTTTCCCTAAGGGGCCCACATATATTTCTTCTCCTCCTTGCTTCATCAAGAATA
>NW_024868553.1:103184-109430 GCF_013358625.1 Macadamia integrifolia | reverse complement strand
AAAAAAAAAAAAAAAAAAAAAAAAAAAGAAGAGAACAGAAGGAAGAGTGTGAAGTCACCTAGAGAATGTAGCCTACTCCCTTGAGGCCCTAATCTCCATATGATAGCAGGTCCAAGGTCCGTAGAAGGTATGTATAGGCAGCCCCACCCCAATTCCAAGAGTCTACCTCCCAAAGGTTCTGGAAGAGGGCAGCCATGCGAATATCCACTCCACCTCAGAGGTCACTAAAGAGACACTGTGCCACAGTAAATAGAAGGAAAGAGCGGGTTATCTGTGCAAAGTTACCTGGGTAAACCTTTACGTCCATTCTCATCCAACGGGCACTGATCACACCTAAACGGACATGTGTCTGATCCTCCTGAATGTCAATACCCACCAAGTCAGTGAAATCCTGTGTTTTCAAAATCTTAGGAAGGGATAGGGGCCTCCCCCCCAAATGGTACGCTCGTCAAAGCATAGAAGCACAGGGGTGTGATGGTAATCTCTCTGGTGGGGAGATGAAAGGAATGAGTACTCGGCCACCACCACTCAATTAGAGCTCCCATCAATGCCAAGGTAAAATTCTTGGTCTCCAGTAAGGCCAATTGGCTCAGGTAAGTTGAATCTACTAGTCCCTTAACCCTGTGAGGGAGCACTTGGTACCAATGCTGGACCAAATTTGGATGACCATATCTGGCCAATGTAAGTGGTACTCCCTCATTGTGCCTCTAAAATAAAAATAAATAATAAATAATAATAATAATAATAATAATAATAATGATAATAATAATAATAATAATAATAATAATAATATATAACAATAATGAATGAATAAAGATGCATAAAATGCAAGGACTTACCCATGTGCCCCACACTGAGTTGCATATGTGGTCTCGGGTCCTATAGAGCGTCCGCATGGTATACCAGTCCGCGGGACTATCATCCTCCTGGGAAGAAGTACCACAACTCTCTGTGCCATCCAGCCAGATTCCTCCCTGAGTTCTTCTCCTTCTTTTTTCAGCCATATTTTCTAAAATTATAAGGAACCCCAAGAAGTTTCACAATTTGCAAAAAGGCCCAAAAAGACTTCAAATTCTCCAAATGGCTCCCTCCTCAGGTACTATGAAGATCTTCAAGGGGAAGATGAAGAACTTCAAGGAAAACTTGAAGATCTTCGGAAAAATTTGAAGAAACCCGAAAAAATGCAAAAAGCTTCGAATCTTCAAGAAGATTCAAAAACCCGATCTCACTTGCTCACAAATTGTTCCCAACTCAGAAAAATCGAAATAGGGAATGAAGAGGAGGGGGACCATTTTATGGTTAAAAAATTCATTTTCTCAAAAAAAAAATTTGAGATTCCAATTCTAAGGTGTAACTCAAAGATTCTTACACAAAATACAAAATTCAAAGTAATTTCTTGTGGTAGATAAAAATTACATCACATGAAATTGGAAGGAGAAAATCAAATTCAAGTGGAAGGTGAAATACAAAGAAAATTTAATTAGTAGATAAAAATTACATCACACAAAAGTGAAAGGTGAAATCCAAGTCAAAATTTGTGTGGTAGATGAAAATTATATCACATGAAAAAGGAAGGTGAAAATCAAATTCAAGAGGTAAATAAAAATTGCATCATATGAAAGTAAAATTTAAGATTCCAAATCAAAAGCTAAAGAGCAAGATTCCAAATTAAAAGCTAAAATTCAAGATTCCAAATCAAAAGCCAAATTTCAAGATTTAATCGAATCCCATGATTCAAATTCAAGAACTCCATTCAACAGAAAAAATCAAAGAAAGAAAGATCGACCCGGCCCCAGGTGGCCCAACATCTTTGAATCGACTCTGAGTGACCCGATCCCATTAACCAAATTCCCTAAGCTGGAACATGGAAGCCCAGCCAAAGAAAATTCAAAAATCAAATCTTTTTGTCTTTTGTAAGATTGGAAGAGCAGCAAATTTTTTTCTTGTAATCGACAGTCCTAGATAGCCCAAATTCGTTCGAAAGACCCAGCCTGGAGACTAAATTCCCCAGACTGGCACATGGAAGCTCAACATAGGAAAAGTCAAAGATCAAGTACTAACGTCTTTTGCAGGATTGGAAGAGCAGCGAATTTTTTTCCTACAATCGGCAACCCAAGTGAGGCCTAAACTTTAAAGTAGTTAAGAGATATTACCTATTGTATTTTTAACTTTGTCATTAATAAGCAAGATGATGGCAGTAGATGCCCCAGGTGACAAAATGGGGTCATTCTTTTCCTTACCCTTCGACTGTTGGCACAGGCCTTGACCAAAGAGGGGCATTCTGTAGACACTCGATTTTGTCACCCTCCTCCGGTTATGATGAATTACGGATCTTGGATGTAACTTCTTACTTCCTATTGACAGAGATGATAATTGATTGAGGTAATCCAACCTAGAAACATTTCATATTCACCCAAAATCCCAAAAACCCCATGTGAGAGAAAAGAAGGGTCCAATTATGACGTTTCATATATGAAGGAATTCAGTCCTAGGTGACCATATGGATGCATACTACTTGGAATTACGATTCCAATGACATATGGTGCATCAAAATCGGACTGTCGAATCTCTCACAATCGCTCCTGGAAAATTACATTCTAAACGCACGCACCCCACCTGCCCCACGTGCCCATGGCCTGCCTCGCACGCACCTCACCTGCCCTGTGTGCCCATGGCCTACCTCACACAAGCACCCATGGCTTGCCTCGTACATACTCCATCTGCCCTGCGTGCCTCTGCCTCACACTCATATCACCTGTCCTGTGCATCCATAGCCTGCCTCACAAGCACCCCGCTTGCCCCGTATGCCCATGGCCTACCTTGCACATGCCCCTGCCAGTGCCCCGCACCCCTGCCAGCCTCTCACACCCCTGCTAGTACCCCGTACCTCTGCCAGCCTCCCACGCCTCTGCTAGCACCCCACACTCCTGCCCATGCCTCGTGCCCTTACCAGAGCCCCTGCCAGTGCCCCAAGAGGGCCCTGCCTGCCCCATACACCCTGCCTCGCGTTCCCCCTTCCTGCCTTATGGGCCATGCCTGCCTCGCGTGCCCTCACCTGCCCCATGCACCTATGCACCCCCGCCCATCCACATGTGCCACCATTCATGATCGGAATATGTGTTCCAATGACTGGATTGGTGAAGAGATTTTTCTCTTTACCCATTTGTGCACTCTACACTGTCCTACTAGTGTACCCAACACCGTAACCTCCCATTGGACCAAAAAGGCATCTTTTACCTTATTGGCCCAAAAAAATATACTTTTTCCTCATCGGCAAAATAAATTTACCTTTCACCCCATTGGACCGAAAATTCATGTTTTCATCCCATTGGTCTAGAAAAATCACTTTTTTGCCCCATTGGCTAAGGAAATTCCTCTTTCCTCCCCATTGGTTCAAAAAATCCAAAAAATCTATAAATACCCCTGCTCCCTTTGGTTTTTCACACTCAAGTCTCCAAGGAGCATCCATAGTAGAGAAGCTCGGCCCTCTCCTCCCCTCCCCCCTTGAGGTTTTTCAAGTCATTGGAGAGATCTTCAAAGTGTTCTTCGGGCCTTCAAAATTCTTCAATCAGTTGCCTTCTTTGAGTGAGATTTTATGTAGGATAAGTTTTCCCTTAGTCTCCCACCCCCTTTTGAGGTCCTTCAACTCTTCGGAGAGATCTTCATTTTATCTTCGAAGTGTTCTTCAGGCCTTTGAAGCTCCTCAATCCTTAGAGTTAGCCTATCCCTAGCGGAAGCTCTGCTAGAGTGCCACCTCAGCCTAAGCCCTCCTATAGCTTGTCCCTAGCAGAAGCTCTGCCGGAGTACCACCTAAGCCTAGCCCTCCCATAACCTATCCCTAGCAGAAGCTCTGGCCAATTGATAATGCAGTCAAAATCTGAAAGTAACTGCTCCTAGTTAGAACTCAATCCGAACATTACTGCAATCAATATCTCTTAAGAAAGAAAGTTGGAGGTCAAGACCACTTTCCCCTAAGCCAAGAGAATCCAAAAGATAGTTTGTGCCGGCACTAATCAGGGTTCCACCCCTCTTGACCCAAAACAGGGGTCAAGCTCAGGTATAATTTCTTACCCAAATTAGCATAATGTAAACTTTATATTGACTTTGTTTTAGTGTACATAATCATTTAAATTCAGTTAATGTATATATGTGTGATAACTTAGCCATGCATGCGAAATAGAAATAATTTTGGAAAATGTTTGCTCTTAAGCATCTAGTAGGAAGATAGGTTAAACCGGGTAGATTGGGTGCCTAACACCTTCCCAAGTCTACAACCTGACACGTGCCCTAAATCTCTAGACCATACCAACTTTCAGGCTCTTTTTTCACTAATCAGGCCCACACCTGGGTCCTAGGCCTATAATCCTAGGTGGCGACTCCGAACCCTTTTGTATGATCCCAATCCCGCGTATTGGACCATCATCAAATTCCTGTCTCAACAACAACCTTTATACTCCTGTGAAATAGGCCTCCATGTATCTCCAAGAGGGGATACGTTGGTGCGAGGCCCACAGGTATGCACACACGACACACCCCTCCCTAAGGAAGAGAAAGAGAGGAGAAAGAGTAAAATGCAAATCTTTTTCCCCCCAAGGGAAGAGAATCTCCGACCGCTACCCTCACAAGGCCTTTAATAAGAATGTGAAGCCCCATCATATAGAAGAGGTGAGCTTCTTCTTCAAGAACAAAGAGCCCCAATTCATGACCCAAAAGAAAATTTAGGCCCAATTGGAGTGGCCATTCACTGTCAAATAAATTCTACTACGCAAGGCTATGAAGCTCACAGATAACAACGGCAAAGAAATACCCAGACTAGTCAACATGGATCAACTCAAGAGATATTATGTCTGAAAGGGTGAATAGCATGAGCTATGTTTGACTTGATTCCTCTAAAGGGATACGTAGGCAACTTGACATGTGCAAGTGCAGTCTCAATAGCCTTTGAGTAATTGGAAGGTTCCCCAATTAGTAATCAAGGTATCTAAAAGATCATCATAGCTTGTGTCTCCCAAGAATTGCCACTTGGCATATATGGCCAATAGGTACCTGTCATTCACGTAGTCCTCCAAATTCTTATCTAGAATTCCATCCCCCTAAAAGTCACCGCTCAGCACTAGTAATGAAGGTCAGTTCATTCCTCACCCTTGATTGGTCAAAAACAAAAAGAAAGCTTGATGCATTAGTAGTCAATGAGTAACCTCAAAAAAAAAATCATCTCTCTCCTTTGTTTGTGATGGTTACACAAAAAATTATGGATTCTTTGGATGTGATCTTAGACACTGAGACACTAGGACTATTGGAATCTATGAACATGTTGGATATGTGAAGTGACATCATCGCTTACTCCAACAGGCTTGCATACTCTCCCCACCCAAAGGTAGGATGTTTCAATCTTCTTTGAAGAAGGATTATTCAGAAGAAATCCAAAACTTCTTCGGATGGGGGAATGAGGAAATGAAGCAATTTTTCCGCTATAGGAAGATTGACATTCTGAGGGTTGCCAAGATCTTCACCGAACACTTGTCATTATGAGGAATCCATTAGTAGAGATTACAGGATGCATATCTATTTTGCATGTTCTTCGAACTCCCAGACATGGGGCATCACCCATCCTTATAGAATCCCTATAGTTCTTGCAGAAACACTCAGGGGATTTGACAACACTACCACAATTTGTGGCCCACCTATCTTATCTTTGGTCTCATGGATAGAAACTCATTTCCCATTTTGATGGATTACTTAGCGTGGTGATATTTGGATTTTTGCATTATTCCAATTATTCGAATGAAAACTTGAGTTGTGGAATTAATTGTGCCCTAAAATTCAAACTCATAAACTCAAGAAAGATTTTCAATTCTAAAGGATAAGTTTTCATTCCAAAATAAAATGCCAAGCCTGGCTATACAAAAGGTAAAAAAAAAAAAAAAAATGAACATAGGGAGGGAAAAAGAAAAAGAAAAAGAAAAAAGTAACATCTGTGTTTTATAGGAACAACGGGAACAAATCTCTAGGGATCACCATCCTCATTTGTGCCATACTCGGAGCTATCTATGGAAATCATCAAGTTGCTAGACATGACAGTATCATATGTTGACCGCGAACTCGCCAGCTATGCCATGAGATCCTTAACATGGGTAGCCTATTCGGCATGTTGTTCCCTTGGAGAAGCATTCCACTCATCCTAGGAAGCACAAAAGATGGTCAAAGAAAGGAGTAAATAATAAATGAGAATCAAAGATCAAAAAA